>NW_022990993.1:137500-165000 GCF_902827175.1 Gymnodraco acuticeps
CAGAATAATACTTAATAATCAAATTGCTCTTTATTAGTCACATTAATAATTTAATAATCAATTTTCTCTCTGCTGGTAAAGTAACATGTGTTTTTCTAATTTAAGAGGGATCAGTAAGGTAAGGCTACCGTGACGGTTTGATTTAGAAGGAGTTTAATGTATAAGATCCCTGATGTTGAGGTAACCAGAATGTTTATTTCTACTGTGTACAACATGTTGTAAGGGACCCACAATCTATCTTTATGCAAGGGATAATGTGCAGCGAGGCGGTCTCTATGGGGAAGAGAACACCTGCATCTAGATCCCTCTGCAGGTGGTACTTTAAGTATATTTTGATGCTAATACTTTTGTACTTTTACTTGTAACATTTTGAATGCAGGACTTTTTATTGTACAGGGTTCCTGCAGGTTTCGCCAACTCAAATTTAAGACTTTTTAACACCTTTTTAAGACCACTTTGAATAGAATTTAAGACCTAATTAACGGCAATAAAGTATGAAGGAAAATGTATATAAAGAAGAAATACGTCCCATAATCACTTACAAAGTAAATGTATTCATGTTCAACATAAGAACAATGACAACACAACAGCGTAACAGTACAGAACTGTGTTAGCGTGTTAGACAAAAAGTGTGTGTTTGTGCTTGAGTGTGTGTGTGTGTGTGTGTGTGTGTGTGTGTGTGTGTGTTAGGGCTGTGCAATTAATCATATTTTAATCGCAATTACGATTTTGGCCTGCCACAATTACGAAAACAACATAATCGGAAAAAACGATTATTTTGCTTTGCTAGGTTGTTTTAGTAATGTATCATTTATTTAATTAATTTTTGTATTGGTTTTTCAGTTGAATTATACGTTCAGGGTAATCAACAGTTAAACATATACTGTTCAAATTATTATTTGTTTTAAAGTTCAATAAATGGATGTTTTCAAAGTCAATGAATAATCATATTTAATAATCGTGATATTAATTATTGACCAACATAATCTTGATTATTGCCATAATCGAGCAGCCCTAGTGTGTGTGTGTGTGTGTGTGTGTGTGTGTGTGTGTGTGTGTGTGTGTGTGTGTGTGTGTGTGTGTGTGTGTGTGTGTGTGTGTGTGTCTCTGAGAGAGAGTGACAAGAGCTATATTCAGAGCTCTGCTGCCTTGGCTACACTATTTCATCGTTGCTGTTGTATGATTGGTGTTTAGCTGCGGTATTTAGCGTCTACAGCACCTCCGCTTTTAGGGTTGACGTAGACCCAAACTTCGCCCGGAGGTCCCCCGGTGTTGTTGCGGGAGCTGCTCCACTAGCTAACGCTCCACCAGCTAACGCTGCATTAGCTGGTGCTGCACTAGCTAACGCTGCACTAGCTAACGCTACATTAGCTGCTGCTGCACTAGCTAACGCTACATTAGCAAAACAAACGCTAATTTATTTTGCAAAAGGTGCAGCGGGCTTCAAACACGTTCCCTCCACTGGTTTCAACCAAGCACTAAATTAGATGTTTTCCAACCAAATACGGTTGAACTTACACTTCCCCATATTTATTTGTAAGTAGATTCGAAGATAGGCTACATGAGCTGAAGCTTGGTTGCTAGGTTACTAGCTGGGTGTTCTCCAATAAGGGGCCGGGGGAAACAAAGTTAGTGATTACTGGTTCCATGTTGATTTAATTCAATACAAATTGTTGGGGGGAACTGAAAGGCTATTACCGCAGTGGTTACTTTGCAGCCCGGACATTTCCCCCAAAACACATTTAGACGCTATCGCAACATAGAAGTACCTTTCAAATCCGATAATTTTTAAGACCTTCTGAATCATATTTAAGACCTTTTTAAGACTTGTTATGACCCCGCGGGAACCCTGATTGTAACTTTTTTTAATTGTCTGAACTTCTCCCACCTCTGACAATAAATCCTGAGTGGTTACCAAAAAAAAACCCTGCTCTGAAGGTTATTTTCATTTTACAAATCCTGCACTCAGCTTTGCTTTCTCCAATATCATTGAAAAGCAGCCAGATGCTGCTTCTTTTTTCGGTTTTCGCTCATTTCTTGACTTTTTCCGACGCGCTTGCATTTAAATCCGGCTCCCCGTCTCCCCGTCGCTCTGTGCAGCTGGCCTGTACCACTACACATGTTGTGCCCCCCACCCTTCTTTCACATAATGGTATGATCCTAGTGTGTCCTCGCATATGATTGGCCGCATGGTGGCCCCTAAATAAAGACCCGCCCCTGCCTGCAAGGATTCTCAGCAAGAGTAGGAGCGGCTGAAGATTCTGCTCTCCCCGACGGGAGTCTGCTCTTCTAGCGGCAGCTCGCGATCGGCGTGTTGGAGACCTCTGAATTAAAGTAGCAAGTCACCTCAAGTCAGAAGGCTCAAGTCCAAGTCAAGTCCCGAGTCATTGGTGTTCAAGTCCAAGTCGAGTCGCAAGTCTTTTGTGATGTTGTCAAGTCGAGTCTCAAGTCATAAAATGTGTGACTCGAGTCTGACTCGAGTCCAAGTCATGTGACTCGAGTCCACACCTCTGCTAAATACCGGCACGAGACCGATAGTCGACAAGTACCTTAAGGGAAAGTTGAAAATAACTTTGAAGAGAGAGTTCAAGAGGGCGTGAAACCGTTGAGAGGTAAACGGGTGGGGTCCGCGCAGTTCGCCCGGGGGATTCAACTCGGCGGGTCAGGGTCGGCCGCTCGGTGTGGGAGGATCTCCTCGTGGGACTTCTCCCCGGTGCTGGCTGGCCCCCGCCGGGCGCATTTCCTCCGCGGCAGTGCGCCGCGACCGGCTCTGGGTCGGCCTGGAAAGGCTCGGGGCGAAGGTGGCTCGCGGCTTCGGCCGCGTGATTTACAGCGCCCTCCGCCCGGACCTCGCCGCTTCCCGGGGCCGTGGACTAAGTGCTCGCTGCGCCCTCTCTCCCCCTTGGGGGGATGGACGGGGCCCCCTGTTCCCGGTGCGACTGTCAACCGGGTCGGACTGTCCTCAGTGCGCTCCGACCGCGTCGTGCCGTCACAGCGGGGATCGGCTCACGTAAAAGGCGTCAAGGGTCTGCGGCGATGTCGGCAACCCACCCGACCCGTCTTGAAACACGGACCAAGGAGTCTAACGCACGCGAGTCAGAGGGTGCATTCAAAACCCCGTGGCGCAATGAAAGTGAGGGCCGGCGCGCGCCGGCTGAGGTGGGATCCCGGCCCCTTGGGGCCGGGCGCACCACCGGCCCGTCTCACCCGCACTGTCGGGGAGGTGGAGCGTGAGCGCGTGCGATAGGACCCGAAAGATGGTGAACTATGCCTGGGCAGGGCGAAGCCAGAGGAACCTATGGTGGAGGCCCGTAGCAGGCCTGACGTGCAAATCGGTCGTCCGACCTGGGTATAGGGGCGAAAGACTAATCGAACCATCTAGTAGCTGGTTCCCTCCGAAGTTTCCCTCAGGATAGCTGGCGCTCAGAGTCTTGCAGTTTTATCTGGTAAAGCGAATGATTAGAGGTCTTGGGGCCGAAACGATCTCAACCTATTCTCAAACTTTAAATGGGTAAGAAGCCCGGCTCGCTGGCTTGGAGCCGGGCGTGGAATGCAAGCTGCCTAGTGGGCCACCATTGGTTAGCCTATCTCTCAGCAGCACCCATATGAAACAGAACTGTACACAGATTTACTTTTTCTTTATGGATATTTTACTAATCACTTCCCTTTTAAACTGTATTCTTGTGTTACTGTCCTATAGTATTTCATACCCATTTTTCATTTATTCTCTTATTTTTTAATAACTATAATGATCATATACATGTGTTCCTCGCAAATACTTGTTTACATAAATGGTGACCAAACCGTTTGAGACCCACTGAGATAACTTACACTAAAGTGAACTATCTAAACACTGAGAGAGTCCTTACCTCACTGAGCTGAGGTTATACGATCCTCTCAGTCTGACAGGAGAGGACTCTCCTCCACCTTGGTGTAGAAACAGCTCTTTATACCATTAGCATAGCTAGCCACACACAGAGCCGAGCTTGAATGAAACACAGAGACCCAGAAGTAGGCTACTTGTACTGTATATCATATTATTTTCGATGGCTTTGCTGTATAATCAGTGTAACAGATGAACAGATCGCCACTGGGCTTTCATCTAAACACACAGCCACGTAATGATAACAAAACAAAGGTCGGGGGTCATTGGTCAAGCAACACACCAATCAGAGAGCAGCAGTGAGCACACCTCAGGCTGTGTTTTATATTTGTATTCTTTATTTCTGATGTATTTCACACAAAAAACCTTTAGTGGAAACGTTTTCACTTATATGATTAAAAAAAAAAAACGGCAAAGTGGCAATAAGGCTTGCCCACCCTGCGTTGGGGGGGCACAGTGACTCATTTGGGGGGGCATGGCCCGCAAATGACGCCGACCCTGCACCTAACCCTTTCCCCAGGCAAAACGCAAATACTTTCTGTGTTTCGGAGCAATCTCGACATGAAAGTTAGCGTCCCTCAGGTCGATGGTTGTAAACCAATCGCCTGGCTGCACCAGTCCCAGTAACTGTTTTATAGTTAACATCTGGAATTTTCTGTGTGCAATGTGGAGATTCAGACTGGGCCTGAATTCTTTTTGGGCACCAGGAAGTACAGGGAATAATGCCCCCCCCCTCTCTTTTGCCTGTGAACGGAGGAGCCAAAACTGGAGTGAATAACTCAGTCTCAGCGTCCTGTCCATCCACTCCGTTAACACGCAGCTGCATTTCCATTCCAATAACACTGTGTTAGGGGATGTGCAATCAGCTGTGGGGCCCCAGCAATAAAGCTGCGGTACTCTCTAGCGACCCGTCCCGCCGCAGAACTCCCCGTGAAGGAAAGCTCTGCCCATGGGAGGTCGACACAGAAAAGGGCCGACTCGCCACTGAGGTCCTTGAACGCGCTGCGGCGCACTCCTGTGGGAGCGCGTGCTCCACCCTGATGTTTTCACCCAAACAGTGAAAAAACATCAAGCGGAGTTCTTACACTTGGCGTTAATTGTTTCCCAACCCTGCTACGCCGGCCATAATGTCCCTGTTCCCGCATAGCGCGGTTTATCACTCTCACCCTCTGCACACTAGCTGCCTCCTTTACTGGAGTTACAACCTGGGCAGCGAGTGGGGAAACTTACTGTCAACATTACGTGGCTGTGTGGGTGTGTGGAAAAAGAGACACTCAAACTGGAATACAATTTATCTTTTCTTATTTGAGAAAGATGCCATTGCAACCAAAGGGTCAAGCAGGGAGGAGGCGGGATTCGACCCCGCGTCCTGGCCGGAGAAATCCCCTCTTCTCCGCCGAGACGCTTCCTCCCACCGTCAGTCCAATACTGGAGGATGGTGCTCCCCACCCGGTACCCCTTCGTTGCGGCGGCTCTGGGATGGCGAAGAAGCACTCCCTGCTCGAGGTCCTCCATCTCCACCACCTCGAGCTCTGGGTCCTCCACCGGCGAGACGTAGCACCCCTCGAACAGCGCCAACCTCTGATGGCGGCTGGAGCAAGGAATCAATCGACAGGCGCTGCAGACTGCGGTTGGAGCCAGGTTAGCCGCCGCGTGGTCGTACCCCAGACACTCGATACACCGGGCATATACACCGGGCATGGGGGTCGTCACCTTCGATGGAGCCCGGACACGAAGGACAGGGGCGCTCAACAGGTGAGTCCATTGTCCGTAGGTTTCTTGAAAAAGATTGTCTTTGTCTGTCTCTCTTCACTCAGTTACTTAATGCTGCTTCGCTGAAGAGAAAAGGATAGCAGTGAGGGGGCGAGGCCGCCTCTTATGCAGTGAGGTGCGCGCGCATTCAGGTAGGCCCGCACAGGGGCCGGCTACGTCTATGAAAGTCTCACGGAGCGTCCACACTACAGCTTCAAAAAAAGCTTGGAGCTGGGCGTGTCTGAAGCTTGGGGATTTTATTCAAGCAACGCGACCAACAACCAATCACATGAATCTCCCGCCCCCGACATACAAAGCAAAAACGCCCGGGGATTTTATGGGAGCAATATATATATATAAACTCCCCAAACAGGCGAAAACCTACCAGTTTCACCCACTGTCTCTGCCACCTCCCTACATGCCTGGTTCCTCCGGTTTTTATCCGGGTAGGTGAAGAGGGTCTGGTCATACAAAACCGGGTGATTTGCTATGGCGATAATTAGTTTCTCCTCCATCTTTTTTTGAAATATAGAAATGAACGGCGGGATATCTCTCCCAGCTTAGACGCGGTTTGATTGGCTACGGCTTGAGCTGTCAGATTTTCCGAAACGGGATTTGATTGGCTGGCGCTGGCTACTCCGGCGTCTCCGGCGGAGACGGACCGCTATGCTACCCACAATTCAGTTCGGCAAAAAAGCGAGGCAACGTGACGTCACCCCATTCAAAGTGAATGGGCAGATTGAAGCTGTCGACGCTGTCGACGCTGTAGTGTGGACGGGCCGTCAGTGAAGGAATGCGTGCACGGATAGGATACACGGGAGTACCCATAGACTCCAGTAGAGGGCGGAGCCTGTGAGAGATATAACAACCCAGTCTCACAAAAAAACGTGTAATAACTACGTTGGTCCACAACGTAGGACGTAGTATTTCTACAAAAACGCCTCTGAAATTGTAAGATCCCTACGTTTTTTTCACCATTCATTTTCAATGGCTGGCGTCTATGTCACGTGATCTTCAAATTTCTCCCTGCATAAAAAACAAACATGGCCGACATTCGTTTTATTCTCGGTGGAAAAGGCCTATTTTAAGCTTAGTTTGGCCATTAAAATGCGTTTTGATGTCATTTGATGCGAGAAATATGAGTTGTTATTTCAGATTATGTGTGCAGTGGATGTACATGATCTTTAGTTTGCTAGTTATTAGGAAGATTACTTCAGGAAATTGTGTCCATTCAACGTTTTCATTGTTACCAAGGTGGTTGCTAGGGACGCTGCTATCGATATTATTTCTGTTATGTTGTGTAACTGTTTAATGGTGTTATCTTTATTGCTACCCCCTTCCCCGTCAATGTATAGTGTTGGTCCACAGCGCAAACGTATTAGTTTAACAAAATCCGCATCTAAAATTGTGCCATAGATCTACGTTATTTTCCCCTGTGCAATTCTCCATTTACTCAACAATAACACATAATTATCCTTGTGTTTATTTATTTGTTTGATTAATAAACACAAGTTGGAGTCCGTCAGGACCGAGGGTCGGAGCAGCTCATTTGCTTTAGAGAATATTACACCCGGAAGAAAGTATTCTCTCCGCTTCGCTTGACAAATCCCATGATAGTCCTCAAGCTCTGTGATTGGATGTTTGAGTGTGCTCAGAGGGTTACGCCGAGCGTCGAACAGCACTTGAAATGTGATGGAACCACGGTAGACTGTCCAAAACTGGATTTGAACGGGTCCACCGCTTCCCCCCCTCCCCCACCCCGTCCCCAGAACTACACATGCTGGCTATTGTGTGTTTCGCAACATGTTCTCTATGGCACGTCTCTACTGGGAATTGTAGTTTTAAAAGACATTTTCGTATTTCCCATAATAAGAAGTTGCCAGTATTAAACTGTGTACATCCCTGGAGGTTTAGGGGATAGGAAACACTCAAATTTCAAACATATAATTAATAAATGGGTGAAAATGGCTTGTGCCCATAATGGGCAGCATTAATATATACCCACATGACAGCTAAGGTCAGAAGAGCTTTATTTAACAGCTGGTCTTATGTCTGTGACCCCTCATGTTGTTAATTGATAAGCCTGAAACATGCACTTGTCAAGGTTCAGAGGCAACATTTGCAAATATGGCAGTAGCCATCGATCAGCTTAAGATAAGATATACTTTATTGATCCCAAGTTGGAAACATTTGCGTTACATCAGCATGTGTAACAGTTGTAAATATGCAGTGGTGTTTATTTGTAAATCATTTAGTATAATCACACAAATTCTGTGTTTTATATTGAATAATTCTGTGTTCTTTATTTATTGAATGTTCAATACCTGACAAGGTCGGAGATGAAAAACTTGGGTCGCAGGTTCCTCAACAGTGCATTACAAGACATCTATCAATATGTGTGTATACCTCCACCATTAAACTGTCCTATTCTGCACATTTCTTATACTATCTACATACATCTTATAAGAGTATAATACATATGTATAATATCAGTTAAAATAAGTGCTTCAACATAGTTAACATTGCTGGAGGTACACACATATTGATAGATGTCTTGTAATGCACTGTTGAGGAACCTGCGACCCAAGTTTTTCATTCAGTGCATAACTACACCGTTTGTGTATATGATATGTCAATAAACCTTAGAAAATCTTGAAATCTTGAAAGGGATGTGCAAAATAGTCATTATATACAGTCTCTAATTAACTATTAGTAGAGAATAACAAATAATGAATATACTTTATAGAGATCCTATTAATATCTGATAATACAAATAATGAAATTCAATAACGTGCTTTAATGATGTGAAATATAAACAACCCTTAAATCAGACTTTAGTTACACCTGAGTCAAATTCAGGGAAGGTGATTGTCAAGTGCCAAAATAAACTATGCAATATATTGGACGTTAAGTACTTTGTCAGACTTCATATTTATCTGTGGATAACCCCAACGTTTTTTTTCTTATTCAAAAGTAATCTTTAATGTTTAGATAAAGCCTTATTAGTTGGTCTGTTTTCTACATCCTCCTGTTAATGTCTTTGGACGTCCTGCACTAAATTGTTTTATTGTGGAGATCACTACAGTATCTTCTTGATATTTTCAATTTTGTATGTAGGCCTGATTCTTCCACATAATTAACTTACATCCATTAAGTTGTAAATGTTCTTTTATTCATACTTTCATTTGTAGGTACTAAAGTAAGAACTGCAGAGATAAATGTTGACTGATTCTTAAAGGAACTGTCATAGATGTTAGTTGTTCAAAGTAAATCTATGTTTTTAATATTTAGTAAACCATAACGTCTGAATAAAGTTCATCTGAAGTAATATTAGTTTTACAGGATAAAGTTGCCTTTCTGAAGAAGACAGATGTTTGTGTTCCCATTCATTTCAATGTTGAGTAACATCTGATTATAAACTGATGTTTATCCTCATCATGTTTTCTTTATTCAGACTGGTTAACTGCAGGTTGTCAGAGATCAGCTGTTCTGCTCTGGCCTCAGCTCTGAAGTCCAACCCCTCTCATCTGAGAGATCTGGACCTGAGAGGCAGCAGCGCTCTGCAGGATTCAGGAGAGAAGCTGCTGAGAGATCTTCTGGAGAGTCCAGACTGCAGACTGGAGACTCTCAGGTCAGTAAGGGGTCTCTGCTGGTTCAGCAGTATTGTATGAAACACAGAGAGGTGTTTCTCTCACTGGGGAAACAGATCAGTGATCTTACCCACTGACTGCAGGCTCTTTCATTCTTCCATCAACTATAGAAGGCCAGCTGGAAAAGCAAAGCCACACTTTAGTAATCTACTCTCTAACAGACATATGGGGTTTACAGAAGAGTGGGAACGGTAGTCTTTTCTTATGGGATGTTTTTAGTAATATCTCTCACAGGCTCAGCCCTCTACTGGACTCTATGGGGACCTTGATTATTTATGCCTTTCTGAAACCTGGCTAAACCCTTCAATTCCGTCGGATATTGTTAATATCCCAGGATATAACATTTATAGACTAATAATACATTTTATTTTAGGCGCCTTTCATGACACCCAAGGACACCGTACAATTTGTTAAAAAAGAAAGAAAACGCTATTTGCAGCGATATGAAGACAAAACAACATGACACCAAAATGTTTCAAACTGTAAATCATGCAAAAGTGTTATGGGACTCAAATGTCAAACCTAAGGGCATTTTCGGTGGACACTTAAATATCAGAAGTATGACGTCAAAAATTGAACAACTGGAGCAATTATTAACAAACTCAAACCTTGATTATTTATGCCTTTCTGAAACCTGGCTAAACCCTTCAATTCCGTCGGATATTGTTAATATCCCAGGATATAACATTTATAGACTAATAATAATAATACATTTTATTTTAGGCGCCTTTCATGACACCCAAGGACACCGTACAATTTGTTAAAAAAGAAAGAAAACGCTAATAGGCCACAGAACATGATAAAAACACAAACAGGAAATCATGGAGGAGACAGTCAAGTGGACACAAATGAAACATATAATGGGAGCACGACAGCGAGTAGGCAGATTTGAACAGGTGGGTTTTTAATTGGGATTTGAATATGGTGTTTGTGTCTGACTGTCGGATGTGCGGGGGGAGGGAGTTCCAGAGTCTGGGAGCAGTGCAGCTAAAAGCCCGAGCACCCATGGTGACGAGGCGTGGGGTGGGGGCGGTTAGCAGACCAGCAGAGGAGGAGTGTAGGGAGCGAAAGGAGGTGTACTCCTGAAGAAGGTCAGCCAGATAGGGGGGGGGGCAGGTTATGTAGGGCTTTGTAAGTGAGCAGTAGGTTTTTGAAGTTGATACGGGATTGAACCGGGAGCCAGTGGAGTTGGATGAGGATGGGGGTGATGTGTTCTGAGGCCTTGGTGCCGGAGACTAGATCGTAATCAAGGTAAGGGAGGGGGTGTTATGATTTATGCTAACCTGTTAAGCCCTGAGCCTGTTTTTCAGGTCTCAGGCTCGAACATGACATTCCCAGAACAAATGACCATATCTTCCCTTCTAAAAGGGTTAAATTAATAATCTTTGTTCTCAAAGTAATAATAAACCTGTGAGTTGGATGTAGAAAAGTCAGAATCAATATAGATGTTTTTTATTTTAAAGAAGATTCAGATTGAACGTAAAAAAAACTGTAAATTATAGTGTCCGTCCAAAAATAATTTTTTATTTATAGTGAAAACTACCCTTGGATGATGGTAAGGTAGACTAAAAGCTTTCGGATTCCAAAGTACTACATATAATAAGTACCCTGTATGAAGATTAACGCAAAACAAGTGACATTTGACCTTTTTGAGAGAGGTTTAGCAAAAAAAACTCCACCTCTGAGGTGATTTGGGTGGAAATGGGTGTTTTACCGTTTCTCTGGAACCCATTGGTCAATGTTGGTGATTGACATCTCTTTCTGACCGTTAGAGCCAATAGAATTTCTAGAAGTAAAAAAGAATTTTTGGACGGACACTATAATTTTACGTTCAATCTGAATTTTCTTTCAAATAAAAAACATCTATATTGATTCTGACTTTTCTACATCCAACTCACAGGTTTATCATTACTTTGAGAAAAAATATTATTAATGTAACCCTCGTAGAAGGGAAGATATGGTCATTTGTTCTGGGAATGTCATTTTTGAGCCAGAGACCTGAAAAACAGGCTCAGTGCTTAACAGGTTAATCACTATCATGGGGCTATATAAATCCACCGCCGGGTAATTCGGATCAAAATTGTACGTTTTGCTATTTAAATGTATTTGTATTGGGCTAGGAAAGTGACATTTCTGGGTGATTTTGTCAGTTTATGGAGCTTAGCCCACAAATCCTGGAGGTTCCAGGCCGAGTTTGGGTGCTCATAGGCGGCCTGCCAGGCGCACCCACCGTGGAAAGAAGAAAAAAGTGAAGAAAACGGTTAATTATATCTTAAAATAATAAAAAATGAAGTCGAAAAAAAATGGTCGAAAAAATGACTAAGTGCCACCAACGAAGAAGGGGCCCGAAAAAGCTCAACCCTTTGGCTTTGGCCCTTTTCCCCCCTTCTCCGTTGTAAGTTGCAACGGAGAAGGGGAAACGTGTCCAAGGCTTCATTTCCCCTTCTCCGTCAAAAATATTCATCCATACATTTTGGACTACGAAATCGGAAACCCGGTTTTTGGGTGCACTCAGAAAAAAAACGGCTGTCTGCAAACACGGAGGTGAAGTGTCCGCTCACCATGCACTTTGGGTCGGCCTTATTTTGTGCCTCAAGACTGGTCTGGTTCTCACAAAAGTTGACTGACAAATGTGCCTCTGGAGGAATGTAAGGGGAGTTGACAGGGGACTCTTCCCGCCTCATGAGGCACTATTTTCGGACACTATTTTTACATTTTCACCCCTTTTGCCTGGTTCTCTCAAAAGTTTACTTTTTTTACTTTTTATTTTGGCAGCTGTTTTTGATTTAGTCTTAGTCTTTAGACAGAAATGGTTATTAGTTTTAGTCACGTTTTAGTCATTTATATCCTTCATAGTTTTAGCCTAGTTTTAGTCGACGAAAACTCAAAACGTTTTAGTCTAGTTTTAGTCGATGAAAAATTACATTTTAGTCAACTTTTAACCAATTCAGTTGGGCAAATACAGGTTTCTGACATTGGAATCAATGGGACAGCATCAAGTGTTGAAATTCGTAAAGCAATATTTCACTCTCTTAACACTTGACTTGTGTAATATCTAGGGATGGGCATCGTTAAGGTTTTCTACGGTACTACTAGTCTTATCGATACTGCTTATCGACCCGGTACTTTAACGGTATTCTTGTATTTACTTTTTGTTATTTTTTAAAGGGGAAAACTAACAAATTGTTAACCGAATTAATTGCTTTATTTAAATGTGAAATAAATGAAATATATATAATTATGTTAAAACATTGTACTGTACTTGAGTAAAATGTTGAGGTACTTGTACTTTACTGGAGTATTTAAATGTTTTGCTACTGTGTACGTCTACTCCACTACAGTTCATATGTAAATGGTGTACTTCTACTCCACTACATGTATTTAATACCTTTAGTTACTTCACAGATGTGGATGAATGATGTGAAATATAATCAAGTGTTAAATCAGACTCTAGTTCCACCTGGAGTAAATTCACAAGCTACCCTGCAGTATACAAAGTCATTCAAACTAGCTGCACCTTTACCAGCTTTGAGAACACTTTAATGATCAATCATTATAAAACATATCATATTATTTTGAAGTGGACCAATCTGCACAACGACTACTTTTACTGTGGCTACTTTCACTATATTATGATGATCATACTTTTACTTGAGGAACTCTTCCTACACTATGGTATTTTTTTACTTAACTACAAGATCTGAGTACTTCTCCCACCTCTGCACACCTGATGTGATAACGTTACTCGTAATTGGGGCAACAGAGCTACGAGTTAAGGATGTCGAAAATTGTGCATTTCTCCGACTGAATATGACGCCTTTTGGCCGGCTGTTTGGACAGACTACTCTACTCGTGTCAACGCGCTAACGCGAAAACACTAATGGAAAACGAGCTTTGTCTACATCGAGCCTTGTAGAGTGTCTCTATACTTCTGAATGCTCCGTCCCTGGCAGATCTCTGTGTGCCGCTGCAGCGTGTCTGTTGGGCCCCGCCCCCCGCACACAGAGAGACACAGGGAGATCGCTCTTCTGGAGTCAAGAGAGCGGAAATAATGATATGGCAAATTAGAAACGTAAGATGCATTTTGACGGACAAGACGGACAATTGGGGGGAAATACCCTGCATTTTGAATGTCCGATAGTCCACCATTAACACCTTAGTCCCGTCTCGTCAACGAAAACTAAAAATACATTTCGTCAAAGTTTTCGTTATCAAGAATCTATTTTTAGCTCGTCATCATCTCGTCTTAGTCATGTAAAAAAGGTTGTTGACGAAATGTTTTCGTCATAGTTTTCGTTGACAAAAGATAAGGGTACAATTTGGTCTGTCCAATTGGGCACCCCATTCAATCCAGAGGCCATAACAGCTACTCCATCGTAGCACTGCGCGACCACTTTTTCAATACAGCCACTCTCCCTCAGGAACTCCAGCAGCTGTGTAGCTATGGCCTCTGCTCGTTTGTCCTCTGTCACATCTTCGTACTTGAAAAAACGCTCTTTTATCCCATCTTCAGTGACATATCGAAGCACATGACATCTGCGCCACGTTGCTAAGGTCTGTTCTTTCATCCAACATGACCGCCACAAAAGGTGCCTTCCTCAGCTCCTTTTTCATGCTATCCGTTATTAATCGAATCAAATCAGGTTTTATTTATATAGCACATTTTTAAAACGATTTTTGGTCGAGCCAAAGTGCTGTACATATAATAATTGCCTTACAGTAAGGATACTATACAGTAAATACAACAGCACAATTTGTGCAGAATATCAGTATGAGAAAACGACACCCTCTGTCCTTAGACCCTCACATCGTACAAGGAAAAACTTCCGGAGAAAACCCCACAGTTTAAAGGGAACAAATGGGAGAAACCTCAGGGAGAGCAACAGAGGAGGGATCCCTCTCCCAGGACGGACAGACGTGAAATAGATGCCGTGTGTAAATCGAAAAGATAATACATTTTACAGCGTAGGTAGACCAAATGTTAGGAAATGCATGTGTCATTAATAAGAAGATGAATCCACGGGGATGTCAACAATCCTGTGGGAGCCATCAGGGAAGTAGCATGACGAGACCCAGGCAGGACCACAGTGACAGGTTCAGCCACGACCCGAAGTCCACGACTTAATCCAGAACTCAGGATAGAGGATCCAGGGCACAGGACCACAGCAAGAGGATCAGCCTCGACTCCGGATCCCGGCGTAGATATAGACACAAAAGAAAAAGAAAATTTGGGGGAGGCTCGGTTAATCGGAACATGCAAATACACAGACAGGCACACGCAGGAAGCAAGGTCCCCACTGGGGCCTTAGTTGGAATTGGTGAGAGATAAGGAGGTACGCTGTGACTACGGCATAACACTCCCCTGCATTGAATAAGGCCCCCTCTGCAAACCTGTTTCCCTCCAATAAAACCTGGAGTCATGGAGGGAAAAGGTTTTGGATAAAGAAAAAATAGAAAGAGTAGTAATAACCTTAGTTTTAAATATAAGATCCAAGTTTTTAGGATTTAAGTGAAAGAGCAAGAACCAAAATGTAGGTGAAGAGGCACAGCGTATCTGCGTCAAAGCACTCTCATTAGGTCATGTTATCAACTATAAGCTTTATCAAAAGGAAGGTCTTAAGCGTACTCTTAAAACGGATAGGCTGTCGGCCGCCCGAACACAAACTGGAAGCTGATTCCACAAAAGTGGAGCTTGATAGGAAAAGGCTAGAAGGCCAGAGAGAAGAAGTGAGTTTTAAGTGTTGATTTAAAAAACCCTAATGTCTGGGCCGACCTCACGTTGAGGGGCAGAGTGTTCCAGAGCCTAGGGCCCGCTGCTGCGAATGCTCGGTGCCCTCTGGTTTTTAGCCTGGTCTTGGGTACTATCAGCAGCAGCTGGTCAGCCGACCTTAAGGCTCTGGCTGGGGTGTAGCGATGGAGGAGTTCGGCTACATAGGCCGGAGCCAGCCCATTTAGGGCTTTGAAAACAACAAGCAACAGCGCTGATCAGGTCATTCTGAATCCTCGAAGACGTGCCGGTAAAGAGTGTTGATGTGGCGAGGTGTGTGTGCAGGTCGCTGTCATATTCTGCCACTAAATTCAGCAACTCTATGTAATTCCCCTTGTTTGATGAAGTTACACTCTCATCGTGACCTCGGAATGGCAACTCCTGCTTGCCCAAGTACACCACACAATTTATGAGGCGTTTCAAAATTCCTCGGTTCCTCTTCACCTTTTCATTATGAGCGATGACATCCCGGCATTGTTGCTCATCCAGCTGGAGCTCTATCCTGGTGTCCCCAAATGTTTTAAGGCGAATAGTAGCTCTGAGGTGACCTGAAGCATTCTGATGGCGATGTGCTGATTTGGATAAACTTCCTAAATCAGAATATCCATCTCTGACCATGACCCACTGTCCGCTCCAAAAAGCAAGCAATCCCAGCAGTAAAGCTTTGGTTCCCTGGTTGATCCGGTCATCCAGTTGTATCTGGCGTAATTGTCGATATTAAAATGCCTCTCGAACCGTTTTTAAAAAAATGATTAAGTTAAGCCGTGGTGTTGCTCGCCCTTTGGTAATTAACTCCAATTTATCAGTGTAACTCATTCTTGAAAATGACTCGGTTGGTAGTTTTGCAACGATGTCATCACTATCACTGACATGAGCCATCGTGAATGAACGTATGCTAATTAGCTACTTCCGCCTAGCTTGACCCGTGTTATAACACATGCATAAACTTGGCAGCACAGCGGGCCGGAACTTGTCATAAAGTCTGCGATAATAAAGCCCACCCATTTCGAGGGAAGATATGATTGGTCAATTGTACTGTCACTTGACATTACTCTCTCGTTGTTTTACTATAGCGGGCCCTCTGTGAATGTAAAGCAGGACCACCAATCAGCTCCTGTCTTGTGACTCGCAGAGACGAGCTTCTTTTCATTCTTTCAGTCCAGGCTGCAGCAGGAGGACCGAGCTTGTCTTATGAAACTGCCGGTAGAGCCATCAGCCATGTTTGGCCAGGTGGCCAGTGTCCTGCTGCAACAAGCTCAGGAGGCCCGCTGTTGTGCTCGGGAGATCTCCCGTACATTTGGCCGCTGCCGGGGTGGGTGTAGGTCATCAACCGCTCAAGCTGTATACCCTAGGCAACGCCCTGAGGACCTGAGGAACTACTTGGAAGACTCTAGGCGGAGCAGGCGAAGACAGACAGGTCGGCGTGGTGGCAGAGCTCGGGGCCATGGTTCCCGGCAGCCGCAGCCTTCCTCCTGACAAAAGGTGACTGTGACCAACATAAAGGGAGACATGAAAGACAAACAATGAACCGACAGGGGAACACAGGAAGAGACAAGACTAAATACAGGGAGGGGTAATCACGAGACGAGAAACAGCCGGGCAGGGGAGGCAGAAACACAAGGGCAACAGGTGAACACAATCAGACAATCAGACACACCAGGGAAACTAACGACAGGGAGGAAAACACAGGGAGAAAAGAACAACAAAACAAAACCCATTACCAGACACAAAACTAAAACCGTGACATGACATAAGAATCGTGACAAGCCCGTTGCATGGTTTGGACAGCTCTGAGCACGGACCACTGGGTGGTCTCAACCATGACCCAGGGTTACCGGCTTCAGTTTGCTCGGACTTCCCCCTATGGCGAGATCAGCGACGGTTTCGTCAGTGACGGACCCGCGGCACACAGAGGCGTCACGGGTGGAGGTTTCCACCCTCCTAGCGAAAGGTGCAGTCAGGGAGGTATTGCCAGGGGATCGGCGGGCTGAGTTCTATTCCCGCTATTTCCTCGTCCCCAAAAAGGATGGGAGACTAAGACCAATCCTGGTCCTCAGTGGCCTCAACCGGTTTCTCCGGCCCCTGAAGTTAAACATTTGACAATTCCCAGGGTGAGGCAGGCAATCCAGGCAAGCGATAGGTTTGCCACCATAGACCTCAGGGACGCCTACTTTCAGATTCCTATCTGGGAGGGTCACAGGCGATTCCTACGGTTCTGCAAGGACAAGATCTTCGAATTCGGTGTCCTCCCCTTTGGGATCTCGCTGGCCCACTCGCACCTTCACCAGGTGCATGGACGCGGTCCTTGGGCCTGCGGCGAGAAGGCTTCATCCGCTCCCTTTGGGGAGTTGGTTTTGCGTGCTAGCCAGCGCTAGATATTGTCTATGGTTTCCCAACAGGTAACCCGGCTGTGAGTGGCCTGTGTGGGGGTGCCACTTGAACCTGTCAGTTGGCCTCGCGTCCAGCAGGCTAGCTTGAGCGGCTCCTTGAACCCCTGTGATCACTGGCCTTAGCGTCTTGCGGGGCCAGTGAAGCTCTAGGTAGCGTATTGCGCCTAAGCTTACAGAGGCCGAAGAGAGCGTCTGGCTGGCCTGCCGGCTCAGGTTTTTTTTAAATACTGTACATTTGTATATATTTCGTTTGTAGCACGGGCTTGGGCCCATCGGGTTGTATATGTGGTTGGAGCACTGGTGATGGTCATCTGCCAGCCATAGGTGAGCTGTTGAAAAGTGCAGTGTATCTAGAGCAGTGCTTCTCAAAGTGTGGTCTGCGGACCACTGGTGGTCCGTGAGCGCCCTCTAATGGTCCGTGAGTATATTGGTAACATTTCACATTTGAAATTAATTAATTAATTAAAGTTTTCCGCACTCTCGCGGGAATATCTCCGCAATGGAGCGAGCTTAAGTTTAACTTTCGATTGCATGATATAGCCCAGATAAACACCTTCATCACACATGTGGCCACTTGTTTGTACCATTTTCAGGCGATTTCTAAAAAACGATGTGGTTTTGGATATTTGTGGAGTTAGGTGGTCCGCGAGTGTTTTTTTATTGGTTAAGTGGTCCTTCCTTGGTATGAAAACGTTTGAGAAGCACTGATCGAGAGTAAGCCAGCTGTTAGTGACAATCCCTGAAAGTTTCCATATGTAATTTCGTGGAAGGTAATATATTTTTGAAAATAAACATTTTGACCCAAGACCACAAGAAAAACTGTCAGTTTGGTCCTAAAAGTGAATGTCAGGTTTCAGGCCCGCTTTTTGTGATATTATATTTGGTTATTTAGTGTTTATTCTACTTCTATCATAGATACATTACAAATGTTAATGCAAACCACTTTCTTTTCAAAACAGCACATTCACACTAAACCTGCATGGAAAGTGACCAATCTTACTAACATTTCACAAAATATGTTCTTGCAAAATTAGTTCACCAAGGCAAACGTTTTGGACAAAAAACTGCCGACCTTTGTAATTTACTGTACGTATAACATTAAAGTTAAGGCAGGGGGCCAAACATAGAAAGCTTGATAGATTATTAATTCCCATAATCCTCAGCTGCACTGATAATTAGCTAATGTTAGCATGCTTCAAGGTTAAACATGTTCCAAATGGCTAACAATAGCATTTCCTTTAAGTGAAGGTGAAAAAGCAGGGACTCACTTGGCTGTAGACTGTTGTTTATTGAATATATTACATCATCATTACATTTTCATTATAGTAACAAAGGGTGAATGCTTCACAACAAAATATTAAAACACAATAACAACAGTAAGTGGTGTAACATCACAATGCCTAACATACAGTAAACCTGAATTCCTGTCAAATCTACTTTTTATGAGGATATGTTAAAAAAATACATTTTAATATTGACCTTAAATATGCATGAAGAGGCAGAACATAATATGTGCTCTAACTTTAAATCTATTACATTTAACAGAATAGTGATATTTTAACATTTGAGGGAAATTCAAGCTAAATCAATCATATACAATATTGTTGTTGTGCTTTATGTTGATCTCTATCTAATCATGTATCCCTTTAAATAATTATGATAGGAAACACAATCTAACATGGTCAACATATTCCTTTTATATTTCAGCAGCAGGACCCTTCTTCAGAAATCTCAACACGACTCCTTTGATTTGAGGCAGACCCAGGCCATACACGATGGGGTTATTGAGGGGGGGAATGATCAGATACGCTAAAGACAAAATAACTGTGATGCTTGGATTCAGTTGACCAGCCTCTAATCGACTCAAAGACACCTCGAGGAAGAGAGAGATGGAGTAGGTCATAAAGGAGATGATGTGAGGCAGGCAGGTTTGTAACGCCTTTCCTCTGAATTCAGACGATCTCCTGCTGCAGACCAGCAGAATCCGTAGATATGTGTACAGGACAAAGAATATGGGGATGAAGATGGTCGTCACCACGAAACACTGACCAGCTATGTTGTTCAGAGTGGTGTCCACACAGGAGAGCTGCACCACAGGCCAGTTAGAGCAGAAAATCCGGTTCAGTTTGTTTCCACACAGCGGTAATTTAACAGTAAGATAGAGAATGAAGCCCATCGTAAACACTGGGTATAAAACAGCAACGAGCACAAGAACCTGCACCCATTTGAAGGTCATTTTACTGTGGTAGTGTAAGGGCTGACAGATAGCAATGAACCTATCGTAGGCCATTACGGTGAGGATGGTCAGCTCATAGGAAGCATAGGTGTAAATAACATACACCTGAATAAAGCATAGTGGACGTGAGACCAAATGAGAGTCAGAGACGATGTCCTGCAGGAACCTGGGGAAGAATCCAGCTGAGCCATACAGAGAGTTTACACACAGACAGCTGATGAAAATATACATGGGCTGATGCAGAGACTTCTGCAGGAACACTGCCAGAATAATGACCATGTTAGCAGAGACTATAGTCACATAGATGAACAGACACAAGATGAAGAACAGGTATCTGAGGGGCCCAAAGTCTGCAAACAGAGTCAACTGAAAGTAGGGAGGGTTCAGGCTGCTGTTGCTCTTCATGTCTGCTCCAAAGAGAGGAACAATACAGGAACTGTTAATGAGATGCTGTTAGCTACATTTCAGATATGAATACAAATTCAGCCTGCATGCAATCTCCAACAGTTCTATGTGACCATGTTAAATATAACATCTGGGAAAATCTCACCTCCACATACAGTAGTTCACAGACTTATTCAGGCTCTCTATATCTGCGAAGGAAGGGGGAATACAAATGCACAATAAGGGAAATGTTCAAAGGAAAATGTCGTAATTCAACACCAACAGTAATGCAAACACACAATAAGCCTGCGTGCATGTGAATTACAACCTTCCTAACACTTGCACTTGACAATATTGAATTTAGCTTCAGGTAGCTGGAGAAGAGAAGCACACAAATGAAGGGCAGGAAAAAAGTCTCATAAACGACATGAACCACCAAGATGGTAATTCGCATTGATTTAAACATTATTTCACACTCGTACACATTGCCTCCTTCATGTTAGCAAGTCGGCCTGAACAGAGAACACATTCATAGAAAGAACAAGAGTTATAGAAAGGAGAAGCAAGACTTAAGGAAAGGTCACAAGCAGACAATAATCAATATCATCTCATTTGAAGTAAGTCAAATATAAGTGAGAATATATTCTTTCCTTATGTTAAATACATATATGTGCCCGAATACTTGCATGCAGAAGCAGTATACACATGTATACAGTATGATTATCTACCTGTGTCCAGGTACTAACAATAAAACAACGTATGTCACTCAATATTCATATATTAATATGAATACAAAATCAGCCTGCATGCATGCATGTGAATTGTAAAATCTCCTATGGTTGTACGGGACAATATTGTGCTGGGAATATCTCACCTCCACATACACTACATGCAGCAAAGCTCTGGCCTGTCTCAGTTATTCAAACAGGAGTTCACAGACTTACTCAGGCTTTCTGTATCTGGATAAAAGGACGGGATATAACTGCAACATGTCCTAATTCAACACATACAATACTAAAAACCACAATAACCTGCATGCATGTGAACGGCAAACGTTCACAGCTGGACCTGACAATAGTAACTATACATTCTAAGTAACCGAAGAAGTGATGTACACAAACTAAGACCTTCTCATAAACTACATGCACCACAATCCTGGCATCTCTCACTTATTGAAACAGTATTTCACTCAGATTTCAAATGTTTGTGTTTGCACCTAAAGCAAAAAGAGAGGTGCATTCAAAGACCAACCGGTAAAGGAAGGAGAGGAAGACCTGAAAAAAAGGCTAAACGTGCCCCAGCCAGCATAGCATCATCACATAGAAGGATAATGTAAGTGAGAATAATCCATAGCATATACACCATGTTAATCAATGCTTGCATAAGCTTGCATACGAATAACATATTCAATGAATTCAACACTCTCAGTACATCAGTACATTGAAATACACTCATACAGAATAATTATTGACTTACTGGTTCCATGCCTGAAAGTGTAGGAACATTTACATATGTTATACTTGTGTTCAGATCAGCACGATAACCTTGAAAGCATTCAATATAATGAGGACAACTATTAAAGACAATAGTTAGACAACTGAAACAACCATCAACAATTACGTTTAAAGATTCAATGTGGGAACTACCAATAAAACAGTGTATGTGACTCAGCTTGTTAGTGAGAGCTGTGACATGATGAGAGGAAGCCCCCCCGCCTGTAATGATCCACTCTGAAGAAGCTGGACACTATAGGTCTGCTGCTAGGATGCAGACGTTGCATCATGTTGCTGAGAGGCAAACACCTGTGTGTGTGTGTGTGTGTGTGTGTGTGTGTGTGTGTGTGTGTGTGTGTGTGTGTGTGTGTGTGTGTGTGTGTGTGTGTGTGTGTGTGTGTGTGTGTGTGTGTGTGTGTGTGTGTGTGTGCGTGTGTGTGTGTGTGTGTGTGTGTGTGTGTGTTGGCCGTGTCCACAGAATAATTAAGGAGAGAAACTTTGGCCTGTTAGCAAACACATTAACAACAACTTGATAAGATAATTTAATACATGGTTATATAATATACAGAGTAATACAACACAATATGATGTAACACGTTATAATAATTAACATCAATAATAATAAAGTGGGACTTAATGATGTTTTCTGTAATCCACTCAAACATCCAAAATCCATATTAAGGATTACGTTTTACCGTCTTTGTCTGACACACACACACACACACACACACACACACACACACACACACACACACACACACACACACACACACACACACACACACACACACACACACACACACACACACACACACACACACACACACACACACACACACACACACACACACACACACACACACACACACACACACACACACACACACAAGCTTCTGTGGACGCTGCACCATTGCGGAAGGAATGGCTCGAATAATGTTCTGAACATATCCCCAAAATAAGCAACACGTTGTGGAAGTGTCTCTGGAACCAGAAACGTGTGGCCGTTCCCTGTTTCGGTGAGAAAGAGTGGGCGTTGAGGCGTTGCGTGTGCATCGTACCTTGCGCTGAGGTATTTGATTAGTGGCTCGTATGGGCTGGGATACGAGTTCAGGCGGAAGATCATCTCTTTCTCCACGACTCCACTTCGAGCGATAGAATTACTAACAAAGCACTTATATACTAATAAAGGACTGGCTTATCTAAAGCCAGTTGAGTAGCACTTGAAATGTTTTAGCTCTATGAAGCCTGATGTACTTTATGATTCTGTTTTCTTCAAGTTTGTATTTGTTGGTCGAACGCACTTATTGTAAGTCGCTTTGGATAAAAGCGTCAGCTAAATGTAATATAATGTAAAGATGTGGATGGGGGAAGAAATTCCCAGCTGATCCGTTTTACTCCTTCGGAGTGTGAATATGAGAGAGTCGTTTGCCGTGGAGGGCTAACAGCTGCCGTTTCGTGCATCTGTCTGCCTATAAGTAGTTTGACAAGAGGAGAGTGATGCGCTGTACTTTCTCTGAGGGTAGAGAAGCCTGGAAAGACATTGAGTCCAGGGTGATGCCTAGAAACTCAATGGAGGTTGTAGGCCCTGAGGTTTTCTCTTCAGACAGAGGAATGCCAAGGTCTGAAAAATGTTTGTATGAGTGTGCTCAGCCCGTGGCAGGGGGGTGAGGATGGTGGAGTGACAGTGAGAAAGTCGTCAAGAAGATGGAGCACATAGGGGAGTCTGTGGTTGTTTGTCAAGATCCGGCACAGAGCTTCTGAAAGGGAATCAAAGATTTTGGACTGCTTCTGCAGCCGAATGTGAGGCGTACTGAGAAGTAATAGGCTCCCTTCCAGTACGCTCCAAAGAAACGCCAGGAGTCTGGGTGAATAGGCAAGATCTTGAGTGCACTGGTGATGTCTGCCTTAGAGAGCCATGCTCCCCGGCCTGCTGAGCGGATGAGGGTGATGGCGTGGTCGATGTTTGCGTATTGCATCGAAAAGTCTGGGCTTGGAATGACGCTGTTAATGCTCGGGATGGCTGAGCCGTGTGGAGAAGACAGGTCTATTATGAGCCTCTTTTCCCGGAGTATTTCCGAGTAGCTATGTCTACTGGACTGATGCGGACACTGGAAAGGGGGGACTATCGAATGGCCTATCATGAATCCTTCTTTGACTTCTTTGGCCAGTAAGGTGTCGAAGGTGTGAGGTTCTGTTAAAGCGGACTGAAGGTTGTGGCAGATGTGAGATGTGTCAGGCAGTATTGCTATGCCTGGGGGAAACCATGGTTGAAGCCATTGGTGAGAAAGTAAACAAACTATCTGGATGATTCACTGAGGCGGTAGCTAAGTTGCTTATCTTGACGGGTGTGCTGAGGTGCCGTGCTAGTCAATCTGCTGGTGTAGTTGGGTTGTGAGGGCAGGTGCTCCTGGTATGAGCGCCGCCGCAGAAAGAGCAGATGTGCATGAGGCGGCAGCTAGAAAGAGAGCAGCCTAGGTCATTGAAATTGTTGCGCACCATCCTGCCTCCCTGGTAGAGGATTGGCCTGTCGACGCCCTTTGAAACGGGGGCGTTGGCTGGTGAACGTTCGTTTGCGGGCCTAGGAATAATGGGAGGTGGGGGTGCGGCAGGTGACAGGCGGTTGAAGGTTGAGGCGTTGCCTCTTTAAGGAAAGGGGAGTGAGCGGGGCGGCTCGGGTGGTGGGGCGCTGACTGAGCACGCTGAGGCCGGGTGGGAGGTGGCTCCGCATAATTGGCAAGAGAGGGATGCGCGTGCTGCGAAGATGCGGCAGTAAAGCTTGGAGTCCAGAGCGCCCCAGTATGTTCCCTGGTTGAACTGCTTGATGTGGCCTGCGGCTTGTTTAGCAAAGTGGACGTGGTAGGTGTAAAAACCTGAGTCTCCGAAGTGTAAGGCCATGTCGAGCTCTATGAGGAGGTCGTCCAACTCGGTTCTGGGTGTGGGATAGACTGAGCAGATGACGTCGCGGTAAAGGGAAAAAGCTAGGGTGAACTCTGCGGGGGTTAAATCCTTAGACCTCAGAGGTGATGGATTTCGCAGCTGGACTAAACCGAAGTTGGTCTGCATTTCCCTGGGCCGGCTAGTGTCGATGATTGATGGCTGTAGTAGCTGAGCCAAGTCTACGTAGTTACTTAGGAGAATCTGCTGGCGCAAGACGGGGGACACGGGGGAAGGGCGAGAGACTGAGGAGGCTGGCTGGATGGGTGGTGTTGCTGTGGCTAGAGTGTAGCTGGTTGCACAGTGAGGATGGGGTAGGGATGGGGGAGGGGGGGGAAAGGATAGACCAGTTGGGAAAGAAGGTACTGGGTAAGAGTCGGCTAATGGGTTAGCATGTAGCATGGCCCCTTGGGTTACTGGGTGAGGCGCTGTTGCTACGGGGTTAGCTGCTAAAGGAGGAAGGTAAGCAGAAGCTGGGTTGCTGTGGACTGCTGAAGGTAGAGAAGAAGAAGAAGGGGTGAAGGGATGTATGTGCAAGGGGATTTCGTGAAGCCTGTGAGCACAGGGATGAGAGAAAGGTTGACATGAGCTGCGACATGTCAGACACATAGAGAGCAGGCACAGAGGGCAATACGACTTGGCCCCCACCAGGGGGTGCTGGTGAGTCAGGCTGTGTCCGTGGAGGAGGTGGTTGGCCCTGGAGCAGGAAGAGCTGTGTGTCTCGTTGTTCTTGCCGTTGTGCTGCTGTAGGCTTTGTAGAGGTTGAACAGTCTAGCCTTGTTGTCATTTCGGTGAAAGTGGATGCCGTTTTCTTTCAGGAAACGTTGGAGTTGAATGACTGTCCACCTCCTGAGTTCGGGCTCCGTTTCGGAGCGCGGCTCCGTCCGAGAGGCGTGTCGAGTGCGCCGCTGCGAGTGGCCGGGGGCTGCTAATGAGGCAGGCTGCCGTTGGTGGGGAGATTGGAGCTGGCTGTGCCTGTTGTGGCCCCGGTTGTTTGCCCTCGCTGGCGGAGTAGACGAAGCCTGGGACCTGTCTGGAGTTGGAGGTGTCTCGTTGGGGGAGCTTGAGTGGGAGCGGTTGCGGCTGGTGTGTGGGACACTGATTGCCGAGCGCACGCGGCTCCGTTCGGATGCTTGGCTAAGATCCAACTGCTGAAACGTGGATGGCGGGTAGCCGATGTCGAAGAGATCTTCGTCTGACTCCGGTGAGTTGATCAGCAGTTTGGGATCCATGGTGAGTTGAATGTTCTCGTGGTAGCGTTTAGCTTGTTTGAACCGTGACGACGCGCGGCGTGAATCACGGTCTGGCTGTCAGTCCTTGAAAGGATGGAGACGAGCAGTGGCCAGAAGTTTTGCCGGATATAAATAGGGGTGGCCGTGGTTCGAGGCGGAGTTTTAGGCGTGGCCATGCTCCTGAACCTATGTTAACAATTTAACCTCATTTTCAGTTAACTCTCACAGTAACGTGATCAATCCACGTTACATCAAACATTGCCTTTGTATTCAGTACAATTCAGTTTGCTGAAGCTCTTCACGTGTTGATGGAGTTTAATGAGATCCATAGAGGAGTTAGCAGTCAGATAAAAACCCTCCCACAGACTCAGACACTGTCTGTCACTCTTTGTGTGAAGCATTAGCACTCTGCATCACAGCTTGCATGTTACTGCAAGAGAGACTGTTCAGGTATTGTTCATGAGAGTGAACATATGATCTGCCTGCATTACTGATGGATGCTCAATTCAATGTGACATCACTTTTGATGGGCATGTGGAAGTGCAGAGATATAGATATCTGTATGTTTATGTTCTGATCATCTGCAGTAATTCCACTATTGTGTGCATCATTCTTGTTCACAAAAGCCTCCATGAGCCTATGTACATTACATCACAGGTCACTTGTTAGACGCTTTTCTCCAAAGCGACTCACATACTCAATACTGAGGGCAATCCCCACAGGAGCACTTTGGAGTGAAGGGTCTCAGGGACACAACGACATGCTAACTGCAGTGGGGTTTGAACCTGTGCCCCCCTGATCCCAACACCAACGCTCTACCCTACTGCACCACACGCCTCCCCACGTACATGTTCATTGCAGCTTTGTTGATTGACTCTGTTCTTTATAGCACCAATATTTACCCCAGGCTTCTGATTGACTTCTTATCAGAGAAACAGATCATATCTTATCGAGCCCGTCTGTTTCAAAATGTGATGAATATGACTTTGACCTTTTCAGAGTGTTCACTGCTGGCAGCCATGGCCTGCGACAGATACGTGTCTCTCTGTAAACCTCTGCATTATTCAACCATCGTGAGGAAAAGAACTGTCGATGTCTGTCTGGTTTTGTCTTGGCTTCTGCCGACTTGTGAGACTGCAGTGGGATGCATTCTTTATTCTAATAGCAAACTCTGCCTTTTTACTATTAGGGGGATTTTTGTAACAATTCGATTTACAATCTTCAGCGTGTGAGCTCGAGCGCTCTCTCTGTATATGGAGTGTTCATGTTGGTAAATGTGTCCCTTCTGCCTCTTATCTTCATACTTTTTACATACACCAGGAGACTTATTGCAAATAGTTTCCTATCACTCCGTCTTCAACCCAATCATATACGGACTGAACGTGAAAGAAACCTCTAAACACCTTCAATTGTTGTTGTGTCGGATCAAATCACACTAATGTTACCTGGGTTGGGCGAAGAGTTACTAAACAAAGCACAACAAGTCAGGAAATGTGTGTTTGGTAGACGACTACTTGTTTGTCACAATGCTTCTTGGCATTACATTTCATACCGTTGGAAAGCCTGTTTATTTCTCTTTTCAATGGAGCCACATTTGTGAGGAACAAGCGTTTGTGGGATGAGAAGCAGAGCTGAGTGTGTGGGTCACGCCACGAATAATGTGCCAGATCTTCTCTGCCAATGCCAAACAGCTTTGTGTTGCTGTTGACTCTTTGTTGGTGTTGTGTTGGTGTTTGTAAACTTTTGTTTGCGCACACAAAAGACTGCATCAAATGCAGA
>NW_022990993.1:167500-195000 GCF_902827175.1 Gymnodraco acuticeps
GTATATTGCACAAAGTATTGTATACTTTTAATTGGAGGATAAAAACCTCTTTATTGGTCACAAATACATTTAAAAAGCACACAGTGAAAAGTGGTCTGTGCTTTTAACCCATCCTAGTATAGCTATTGAGTGGGCCCTCTCCCAGCAGCAGCAGTCCACACTCCGTTTTTAGATCTGTGCGGGGACTTGAACCGACAACCCTACGGCAGTCATTGCACATCAGAAGTCTGGTAGCTCTGTGTACAAATGTGCAAAATAATCTGAGGGTTGTCTGAAGATAAAAACAGTGAACTGTTGATGTATGCCACTGTGGTGCTGTTGTCGATCCTGACCAGTACAGATGCCCACTGACCCACAGCCCCCCTCTCCCTCCTCACCAGTCCTGCGTTGCCCCAGCAAGCACAGACGATGAAAAGGAGCCAGACATGTCCAAGAGATACAACTTAATGAAGGGGCCTGGCGTTGACCAAGATGCCGCCGTGCATATGTCCTCCACACTCACGCCGTTAAATAAGGCTGTTGACACAGCCATGGCTCGTGTAGAGTGTGGACGGACCCCCGTGGGGAAGGCTCTCGCCGCCTGTCCGTAGGCATGTGCAATGCATTCGCAGAGACACCCTGCCAGGCGTTTCTTGGACAGAGCTTTTCCAGTTACCCCGCCCCCGAAACACACACACAGCTGTTCTGTGCCTCTAAGGGCAGCCGTGTGCTCCACATAACATGCCAGCTTACTCACCGGGCAGAGGAGGTGTAATTTAGCCTCCCTCGCCCCACTATGGGGGGAGATTAAAATCCCCCAACTGAATAGCCATCGACCTGAACGCACTCCTTACGGCCCGTCCACACAGCGGCGTGCGTTGACGCTTGGAGGTGGGCGTATCTGAAGCTTGGGGATTTTTTGCGAGCAACGCGACCAACAACCAATCACATGAATCTCCCGCCCCCGACATACAAAGCAATAGCAATGTTAAAACGAAGTAAACTGGATATAAAATCCCCAAACAGGCGAAAGTTTCATCCACTGTCTCTGCCACCTCCCTCCATGCCTCGCTCCTCCGGTTTGTATCCCGGTAGATGAACAGAGACTGATCATACAGCACCGGGTGATTCACTACCGCTATAATGAATTTTCCCTCCATTTTTTGGAATATGAGGAAATGACCTGCGTAGTCTCTCCCAGCATACACGCGGTTTGATTGGCTAGCGCTTGTACTGGCAGATTTGCATAAACGGGATTTCATTGGCTGACGCCTTCGTCGAGGCGTCAAAAGTTGAACATTGCTCAACTTTTGAAGCCAGCGACGCTCCACGTCGCTTCCCAAAATGCAGTTCGGCTAAAAGTGACGTCACCCCATTCAAAGTGAATGGGCAGAAGCGTTGGAAGCTTCAACGCACGCCGCTGTGTGGACGGGCCGTTAGGCTCTTGGGCACAAAGGAGGGGTTTGGTCTGAGTGTCGCCCCGCTCCGGTCACCGCGGATTATTAAACAACTCGGGTGCACCGATATAGCGGTTAACTCGGACACTCTTTTGGCTGACGTTAAGGCAAGTAGCAACGCTGTCTTCCATGACAGTGCTTTCAGGAAGGAGAGCTCCAGAGGCTCAAATGGTCCTGTGACCAGAGCCTCGAGCACCAGCGGCAGAACCCACTGCGGGGCGGAGGCGTGCACTACTGGGCGCAGCCTACTGACCACCAGCAAAAACTGCGACATTAGCGGCTGAGCAAAAACTGACCTGCCGCCAAATCTCTCATGACAGGACGAGATGGCTGCTGCATACACTTTCACTGTGGAATGAGCAAGCCGTCTGTCCACCAATAACTGTAAGTACGATAAAATAGATCCCAATTTATAAGATAGGGGTTCTATTTTCCGCTGCTCACACCATCGCAGGAATCCTAGCCACTTCGGCCTGTAACAGGCTGTGGTGGATCCAGCTCTAGCTGCCTGGATAGACTGAATAACACTATCAGACAATCCACCCTGTCTCAGCCTGTCCCTCTCAGGAGCCAAGCCTGGAGAGCACGGCCCAGAGTGGGTAACGCCCCAATTGCACCTGCTTCCTGAGAGATCGGCCCCCAACTTGGAGGGGCCAGAGCGACCTGGGCTGGCCCACCTTTATCTGTGTCATCTCTGAGTACCACGGCGCCCTCACGCGATCCGGCGCTACCAGGATGATTGACAGACGTTCTCGCCTCATCCCCAGTTTCCACCGGGTCCGTCTGCACCGCGCTGCGGCGGCCGTAAGGATCGCGGCCACTCTAGTCAATGGGTGCTATTCCACCACACGCGCCGTGTTACGGCTCAGACGCGTCCCAGAAGCGTCCCAGAAGAGTCCCAGAAGCGTCCCAGAAGCGGCTCGGCGCAGCGCTTCTTTAAAATTAGGATGAATCCTATTTTTGCCGCGGCGCAGCCGTAACTTAAGGTCGGGCAGGCAGCCCCCCCCTCGCAGGAAGTGGAAAGGTGAGCATCCGGGCCAGGCCCATCCCCCACATATACTAATTTAGCAGACCCCCCTCCTTCATCACAACACCTCCACGATACGCACAATGGACGAGGAGGTTTTCATCATGGAAGTGGAAAAACACACTATTTTATATGATGTAACCAATGCTTACTACAAGGACAACATCAGAAAGGACAAGGCCTGGTTTTTAGTCGCTGCAGTTTGTGGAGTGGAAGGTAACAACTACATATTAATGTTTTAAAGTTAATGAATACTTGTAGGTACAGTACAGAGCCATTCAATAAACACAATTTAAACAGACACAAAAATAAAACATTTAACTACGTAGCCTACTTACTTTCTTGTAGAAGTACAAATGTCCAGGATGCCCGAATCAATAACAAAACTGCGAGCCTGCACGCACGACGCTACGCTTCTGAAACGCGTCCGGTGAGTTATGGCGCTAGAGGAGGCCGGACCACAACCGTGGCGTAGCCGTGACGCGGCGCGGCGCAGACGGACCCAGCGCGGCGCAGACGGTCCCAGTGGAAACCGGGGGTCACTCTACCCAGGAGAGGGAGAATGAGACGCAACGGTGGAAAGGCGTAAAGCAGCTTCTTTGGCCATGGCTCGTGTGCAACGCGTCTACCCCCAAAGGCGGGTCGTCGCTCAGGGCCATGGAGCACCACAGTGCGCAGTGGGTGTTACAGATCCGCTTCACCACCTCCGGGTGAAGCGCCCACTCGCCTGGCAGGGGTCCGCCCCTCGGCATGAGGTCGGCCCCCCTGTTCTCCAGACCCAGAATGTGGAGGGCTCTCAGAGATAATACCACCTCTGCAGCCCATAACCACAATTTCTCCGCTGTGGTCAACAAAGCGGCGGAGCGGACTCCGCCCTGTCTGTTGATATATGCCACTGTGGTGCTGTTGTCGCTCCTGGCCATTACATGTTTCCCCTGAATTAAGCGTTTGAAATGCTGGAGAACTAATATGACTGCCCGCAGCTCTAGGAGGTCGCTGTGCCGTGTCTCTGTTAGAGACCAGCGCCCACCTAACCAGGGTCGGCTTTAGAACAAATCGAATGGGGGGGCAATCATTTACCAAAGGGGGGCACACACTGCCGTCAACAACCAACACACAAACACCAACGCAACTTCAATTTAAAAAAACATGCTGTAAAGTCTATTGTCTTTCACACACATTGCAGGGTGTAGTGCTATTTTCTAGCGCACCTATGACTTCTGCAGACATGCACGGTAGTGGCACGACCACCAAAACAGAAACATATGGACATAGGCCACCATATAAAAAGTGTGCAAATGTATTTAGTATCCTATCCATGTGAACATGTTTTAGGTGGGGGTGGACCTAACCTCCTCTAGGAGGGTCTGGGGGCATGCTCCCCCGGGAAGATTATTTTTAAAATATTGAAGTTAAATGCATCAATCTGGTGCACTTTGAGAGCAAAATGAAGAGATCTATGAGAAGCTTTCTAGTGCCCGGCCGTACACTTCTCCCATAGGGATATATAGTGCCGTCGGTCAAAATATTGGGGCCAAGGGATGGCCCACTGGGATTTTGATCCCGCTGCCACCATATTTGTTACGACAGCAGTATATGCGTGTGATGTATGTTATTGGACCCTAGGTGGCGGTATTCTAATAGGTTTGTACTTGTACTGCATGGGGGCAGAAAGTCAATATGGGGTCCCAAGTCCCAAATATGTGTACCATGTACTTATACTTATGGGGGGGGGTGGGGGGTGTCTGGGAATCTGAAGTTAAATGTCAAATTTCTCACATAATCCTGACTTGTGCGAATAGTCTGAGAGGCTAGTGCTGGAGAAGAATGAGCAAATTGAAAAAAATTCAAAAAATTTGCTTGCTGCTCCGAGCCTTTGAGTGTGTGTTGTTGCACTTGTGTGGAACCCGCTTGCAAAATGTGGGGACCCTGCGACCTTCGACAAGGTCAAAACCGAGGTCAGAGGTCACGTTTTCATGCCGTACGGTGCCCTTTACGGCACAAAGCAAGTTCCGACCGCTTTGAGCTTGCTCTCATTAGAACCGGCTCGAAAAGTGCATGCAGATTCATGCATCTGCTGCTCCTAATGTCAAAGGTTACGGCTTGAAATGTAACAAAGCTCCAAAGGTCAAAGGTCACGTTTTCATGCCATACGGTGCCTTTTACGGCACAAAGGAAGGTCCGACCGCTTTGAGCTTGATGTCATTTTAACCGTCTCGGAGAGCAGATGCAGATTTATGCCTCTGGTGCGACTAAATGTCAAAGGTTATGGCTTAAAATTTAACAAAACCTTCCGTTAAGGACTTTTGAGAAACTGCAGTGCTGCATGAGTGTTTAAAGGACTTTCAAAAGGGCTAAAGAGATATTTTTTTCACAGGGGGCCTCTAAATAGGGCCCAGATCGGGAATCTAAAGTATGGGAACCTTAACCCACCCAGAACTTTTTTTTCAATTAAATGTCAAACTTTATCACAAAATCCTCTCATAAGTTAGGGTCTGACAGGCTTGTGGTGGGGAGTGGTAGAAAATGAAAACAATTGAAAAAATGTGGTTGGCGCTCTGAAACGTTGAGTGTGTTGCTTAACGTCTGTGGAACCCGCTTGCAAAATGTGGGGACCCTGCGACCTTCGAGAAGGTCAAAACCGAGGTCAGAGGTCACGTTTTCACGCCGTACAGGTGCCCTTTAGGGCACAAAGGAAGGTCCGACCGCTTCGAGCTTGCTCTCATTAGAACCGGCTCGAAACGTACATACAGATTCATGCCTCTGCTGCTCCTAATGTCAAAGGTTACGGCTTGAAATGTAACAAAGCTCCAAAGGTCAAAGGTCACGTTTTCATGCCGTACGGTGCCCTTTACAGCACAAAAGAAGGTCCGACCGCTTTGAGCTTGATGTCATTTTAACCGTCTCGGAGAGCAGATGCAGATTTATGCCTCTGGTGCAACTAAATGTCAAAGGTTATGGCTTAAAATTTAACAAAACCTTCCCTTAAGGCGTTTTGAGAAGCTGCAGTGCTGCATGAGTGTTTAAAGCACTTTGAAAAGGGCTAAAGAGATAATTTTTTCACAGGGGGTCTCTAAATAGGGCCCAGATCGGGAATCCAAAGTATGGAAGCTCTCACCCTCCCAGAATGTTTTTCAATAAAATCTCAAATTCCTCACATATTGCTGTCTGGAGCTAAGAATCTGACAACCTTGTTGTGAGGGAGGGGGAGAAAATGAAATTTAAAAAAAAAATGTGGTTGGCGCTCCGAAACTTGGATGAAATAGCATGTTTGTTTTGTCCAATCTTGCTACTAATTGATCACTTTTAATAGGAATGTCTGTTTGACATATGTTCAGAATGTGCTATTTATACAGAAATAGCACATTCTGAATGACCCATTTTAATTGCAAACTGAATTAAAACAGTCCCCCCGACCTTTGAAACTAATCTACCCACGTTTAGCATGCTATTTTCGGTTATAAATATGTTCAGAATGTTCTATTTATTCAGAAATAGCACATTCTGAATGACCCATTTTAATTGTAAACTGAATTAAAACAGTCCCCCCGACCTTTGAAACTAATCTACCCACGTTTAGCATGCTATTTTCGGTTATAAATATGTTCAGAATGTTCTATTTATTCAGAAATAGCACATTCTGAATGACCCATTTGAATTGTAAACTGAATTAAAACAGTCCCCCCGACCTTTGAAACTAATCTACCCACGTTTAGCATGCTATTTTCGGTTATAAATTACATTACATTACATTGCATTTAGCTAACGCTTTTGTCCAAAGCGACTTACAATAAGTACATTCGACCAGGAAGACACAACCTTGAAGAAAACAGAATCATATAAGTATATCAGGTTTCATAGAGCCAAACATTTCAAGTGCTACTCAACTGGCTTTAGGTAATCCAGTCCTTTATTAGTATAAAAGTGCTTCGTTAATCGTTCTAACGCTCGAAGTGGAGTCGAAAGAGATGAGTTTTCAGTTTGCGCCGGAAGATGTGCAAGCTATCTGCCGTCCTGATGTCAATGGGGAGCTCATTCCACCATCTTGGAGCCAGGATAGCAAACCCACGTGTTTTTCGCCTGATGGGAACTTGGGTCCCCCTCGCAGCGAGGGCGCAACGAGTCGTTTGGCTGATGCAGAGCGTAGTGCACGCGCTGGGGTGTACGGTTTAAACCATGTCCTGGATGTACGAAGGGCCAGATCCATTCGCAGCACGGTAAGCAAGTACCAGTGTCTTGAAGTGGATTCTAGCAGTTACCGGAAGCCAGTGAAGGGAGCGGAGGAGCGGAGTGGTGTGGGAGAATTTAGGAAGGTTGAAGACCAGACGAGCCGCTGCATTCTGGATGAGCTGCAGAGGTCGGATGGCACATGCAGGTAGACCAGCCAGGAGGGAGTTGCAGTAGTCTAGGCGTGAGATGACGAGAGCCTGGACCAGAACCTGAGTCACTTTCTGAGTCAGCTGGGGACGTATCTTCCTGATGTTGTAAAGCGTGTATCTGCAGCAGAGGGTTGTAGCAGCGATGTTTGCAGTGAAGGACAGGTTGTTATCTAGGGTCACACCCAGATTCCTTGCAGTCTGAGTCGGGGAAACAACTGAGGTGCCGATGTTGATTGTCAGGTCAAGAGTTGGACAATCTTTTCCCGGGAGGAAGAGCAGCTCAGTCTTGTCAAGGTTGAGCTTGAGGTGGTGAGCAGACATCCACTGAGAGATGTCAGCTAGACAAGCAGAGATGCGTGCGACGACCTGGGTCTCTGAGCGGGGAAAGGACAGAATTAATTGGGTGTCGTCAGCGTAGCAGTGGTAAGAAAAACCATGCGGGCTAATGACTGATCCGAGCGAGTTTGTGTACAAGGAGAAGAGGAGTGGACCAAGAACAGAGCCCTGAGGGACCCCCGTAGTTAATTGACAAGGGTCGGACTCAGACCCTCTCCAAGTCACCCTGTAGGTACGGTCTTTCAGGTATGAGGTGAGGAGGGAAAGTGCAGAGCCTGAAACTCCAAGTTTTTGGAGAGTGCGAAGGAGGATCTGATGATTCACCGTGTCGAATGCAGCAGACAGGTCCAACAGGATGATGACAGAGGAGAGGGATGCAGTTTTGGCAGTGTGCAGTTCCTCCGTGACAGCAATGAGAGCAGTTTCTGTGGAGTGACCTGCCTTGAAACCAGACTGGTGCGGATCCAGAAGGTTGTTCTGATTGAGATAACAGGAGAGTTGTTTAAAGACAGCGCGTTCAAGTGATTTAGACAGGAACGGGAGGAGAGAGACAGGCCTGTAGTTTATAACATCAGACGGGTTGAGAGTGGGTTTCTTTAGGAGAGGGTTTACTCTTGCCTCCTTGAGACTGTTTGGAAAGTGACCAGAAGTTAGAGAAGTGTTGATGAAATGGGTGAGAAACGGTAGAATATCAGGAGCGATAGTCTGAAGGAGGTTTGAAGGGATAGGGTCCAGAGGACAGGTGGTAGGGCGGGCAGAGGTAATGAGGGTAAGAACCTCACTTGGAGAGAGAGGGGAAAAGGAGGTTAGTGTGTTGGTGAAAGGAGGGTCTGGTGACCCAGCGGTGAGTAAAGGTGAGTCAGAAAAAGAAGAGCGAATATCATTAACCTTTTTTTCAAAGTGGGTAACAAAGTCGCTTGACAGAAGTGAGGAGGGGGGAGGGGCTTTTGGAGGGTCCAAGAGGGTGGAGAAGATGGAAAATAGTTTTTTAGGATTGGAATAGGAAGATTGGATCTTATCTTGAAAGAAAGTGCTTTTTGCCTGAGAGATCGAAGCAGAGAAAGAGGAGAGGAGAGCCTGATAGGTTAGGAGGTCATCACGGTGTTTGGATTTCCACCATTTCCGCTCTGCTGCCCTAAGGACGGTTCTATTAGCACGCAGTGCATCATTTAGCCAGGGAGCCGGAGGGGACTGACGAGCCTGCCGAGATGTCAGAGGACAGAGCGAGTCCAGAGTGGATGAGAGAGTCATCGGGCAGTCCTTAATAAATCTTATCTTATCACCATGGATGTGCCTGTATTTAACACAAAAAAGCTTACAGCACCGGGTATTCCCAGGCTGTCTCCCATCCAAGTACTGACCCGGCCCGACCCTGCTTAGCTTCCGAGATCGGGCGTGCTTTTTTTTTTTTTAATCTTTTATTATATCAAAACATAAACATATTTACATTTTAAAAACAAAATAGTCCACCTTACTAATCCAAAAAAAAAGAACCCCAAGGCTTCCTACCAAATCAATAGCAATAACATCTCAGCATTCATTAATTTTTCTCCAACATACATATAATCTTCTTTCTATTCCAAACACAAAAAGTAGTGCTATCCATCTCCACACTCCTGCATATCACACATCCATGACAGATCAACCAGAAACATAGCGTTCTTCAATTATGGCAGTCACATATTCAAACCATCACCCACTATTAACACATATCCAGGGCTCGACATTAAGGACTGCCCGATGGCCCGGGGCCATCTAGTATTTAGCTCGGGCAATGAAGCCTCACCTGCTGGTTGCCCGATCTGGCAATCTATTATGCCAGTAGCATGCAGCTCGCGGATCCAGTAATGAGTGACCCGACAGTAAAACTAAACATATCAATAACTAGTTTAGGTAGTTTGAGAGGTAATTAAAATAGCTACGTGTGATATTCTAAACTGAAGTGTGTGTTTTGTCCGCTCACCGCTGCAGGTGATTATGCAGAGCTGCGTGTCGACTCGTCAGCAGCAGCTGATCTCTCTCTCCCGTCAGATTAGACTTTACTCGCGTTTATGTCCATATCGATCAGAGCTAGTTCTAGCTAATGATAGGACTACCTGCTTATTAAAAGACACCTAAACAATAAGTGTCGCTATGCAACTGGGTGAGGCCACAAAGTATAGCGCAGCATTATGCATTTGTTTACATGCCCACCGGACGCACAATCAACCCATACAGGACAGCTCTTTCTTTAGACATTAGAATTGACTATTCTTGTCTGTCACATACTCTTCTTGTCTGTCACATAAGTGGCTCAACTGAAGCGGTATTGCGCTAAAGGGAAATTATTTTGACCGAAGAGATTTAGATTTGCCAGCAAACGGGAAATCTGACGTCGCCATTTTGTGTGCTTCGCGGATGCGCTCGGCTGCTCTCGACTGCTGCTCGGGTCTGCTCGGTCAGCTTCCGGATGAGGAGGCATTCGACCAACTTACAGTAGATAACATTACAAACATTTTTAACAGGGGCCATAATAGTGTAAATAATGTTTGTTTTGGCAGTTATAACTGAATGTAATGTTTTCTACTTTTTTACATCTGGGAAGGCATTTGCCTTCATCAGATGGAAAGTGTCTTGACCAACAACTTAAGTATTTCTTATAGCTATGCAGGGCATGCAAGCGAGCAAACACAAACAAACAAGTGAAATGAAGAATAAAATTGAAATTGTACAATATATTGTGGTGGTTCATCTTATAATTCAGTCTAGAGAACCAGACAGCATCTACAGTAAGACCTGCAAAAATCTAAATGTTCTAGGGTGAGGCCCCCCAAACCCTTCGTGCGTCATTTCGTCCGCGCGCATTTTTCAGGGCAATCTCTATTGGGCTCAGGGCCATCTGTAAATTAGCTTAGATTGCCCACAGGGCCATCTCCCAAAATCCTTAATGTCATGCACTGATATCACATCCCTAAATTACATATCATTCCCAATTCCCACTTTCCACATCTTTCCGAGTCTGAGCGATCGCCCACGCCTTTTGCTCTTCCCACTCCTCCTCCCACTCCTCCACCTTTTCTCCCTCTTTCCCTCCAAACGGCCTTCGCCTAATCCTAAGGTGATACTTGTCCTCATCGCTTTCCTCCCAAACACCCTTTTCATTAATCACCCCTATGTCTACTTTAACCCTTTCCCAGTTCTTCATTTCCTCCACCTCCGCTCTTGCCTCTTCCCTTTCCAACTCCATCATCTTTACTCTCAATTGCTCCTCCTCTCTCTGTCTCTGCTCCTCCTCTTCCTCATCTTCATCCATCCTATCCCCCCATCCCTCCCCCCCCTCCTCTAACTCAACCTCCTCAACCTTTCCCTCCTCTGTTTCCTTCTCATCCTCATCCTCGCTATCCTCCTCTATCCCCAGCTCTTCGTCCTTTCCCCCTTCCTCCCTTACTTCTTCACATCCTCCCCCGCCCCTCAGTCTCCTCCCTCTCCACCACTTCATCATTCTTCTCACTCCCCTTCATCTTCTTTTTTACCTTCCTCCCCTTATCAGGCTCCACACTCTCCAAGCCTTCCCCCCCCACATTGACCGCATCATCATTCCCTTCATTTAACATCACATCATCATCATCATCATCATCATCATCACTCCCATCCTCTCGTGGCCTTTTTTCCCCTGCTTCCCCCTCCACATTGACCGCATCATCATTCCCTTCATTTAACATCACATCATCATCAACACTCCCACCCTCTCGTGGCCTTTTTCCCCCTGCTTCCCCCTCCCCGCCCACATCCTCCTGATTGGGGGTCGGGGTTGAGAAGTGGGGCCCTCCGGTGGGGGGAATGACCCCTCCTTTCCCTCACCCTCCGCTCCTTTGTGGGGACCTTGCCCTCCCTCTTCCCTCCTCTCTCTCCCCATCCCACAGTTCCTCGCTAAATGCCCCGCCCCGTTACACCTATAGCATTTTATGGCTGGGCACTCTCTGAAAATATGCCCAGGTCTGAGGCAGTTCCTGCAGACCTGGCTCTGCCCATCATGCTTTACCTTAAAAAACTCCGCTCCCCCCACCACTTCAAACTTCGTGGGGAGCGTACCTCACTCCCGAACTCCACCCTCAGGTATCTTGTGCCACCCGCCACTTTTGTCCCCGGCATGAACCTTCTTATTACCCTTGACATAGGCTTCACCCCCCACTCCACAAGTTTCAACAAAATATCTTCATCCCTCCTCAAATACACCGGCAGATACATGAAAGACACAATTAAGTCCTTCTTTAGCAGTTCTCGTGCTTCCACCATTACCCCCCTTCACCATCAGCCCCCCCAACAGCATTTCCTTCCCCTCCCATGTGTTTATAGTTACCTCATATTCCCTTTCCCCTTTCACCCCAAAACTCTCCCACACATCTCCTGTATCCCCACTAATAAGTCCCCCATTGTTAAATGTTTTACTCCACCTTCCACGGAAACTTTTACGGTGAGCTCCGCCAGATAATCCACATCTGCTGCATCTTTCTCCTTTCCTTCTTCACCCGTTTTCTCCTCTCTTTCATTCTTCTCCTTCTCCTCGTTGTCTCCGCTGGGGAATCCCCCGTCCGCTTACCTTTTTTCCCTTTCTTTTCTTGAGTTATTCTCCGTTTTTTCCTCTCCGCCCGCCATTTTCGGGTTCTTTTCGCCCGTCGACGGCCTCTCTCCCGACACACCTTCTCCTGCCTTCCTCTTGGCCTCCTCCGCTTCCTTCTCCGCTCTTTTTGCATAAACGTTTCCCAGCGAGAAGACTTCCTTCCTCTTCTTCTCCTCCGCTGCCACTTTCTCCTTCCCAGATCCCGCCGCAGCGCTCATAGCTTCCTCCTCAACAGCTGTGGTAGCGGAGTTGGCGGGGCTAAAACTCCCCTTTTCCACAATTTCTCCGTCTTTCACCACCATATAATTCTTCTTCTCATTATTCCCCTTGAGACTGTCCGTTTTCTTTTTGCTTTTCTCTCCTTTTCGTCTCTTTCCTCCTCCGCTGTTTTCTTATCCTCCGCCTCCATTTCCTCATTCCAGCTGCTGGGGGGGGGGGGGGTTTCGTCCAGATAAACCCAATAAATATTGTCCAAATCTCACTTCTGCTTCGAAAACATCACAAACAATTCCGCAGTTCTTTCTCCGTACTTCCAATCCGCGCCCTTAGTGTCTCAGGGTGGTATGGCCGTAAGCAAAGAGTTTGGAGGGATAATTGGAGGGCTTCTTATAGCTGAGAGGAGCTGGATGTCTCAGGGCCGAGTTTGGGTGCTGAAAGGCGGACTGCCAAACAACCATGTCGATACCCATCAGCTGCGGTAGCGTGGCGTGGGAAAAAAATTAGGGGAAGCCAATAATACGTCCTTTCTTTTGGGTCGGGGGTGTGGTGGTCAATGTAATAACGTAACCAGATGAGTGATTACAGCACCGGTATCATTTTACACACATTTGTATCAGATGCAGGACTGAGGATTTACACACGCCTGTTATCTAACCGACAGGTCCGCACGCACTCTCCAGCCGAAACTCTAATAAGCATTCATTCACAAACTAAATCAGGAGACCTTTAACGTTTTACGTCCGATTCGCTCCTTTGTTCCTCGCTGTTGTTATGGAAATCTAAAAACCCCAATACTGTAGAGTACAAGTCAAAGTGATCAAATCAAATAAATGGTGAATCAGACAGAGTTGTCTTTCTGGTGATGTTTATTCGATGACTCAAACAAACATCAGATACAATAAAATATATATATATATATAGACACAGGTCTCACAGAGTATAAAATATGTCTGCGCGAGTGTGCGCAGTTCAATATGATAGCAAAGCTTATAAAGGGAGGAAAATGGTGGGAAGGTAAGAAATCTTCACATGGTCACATTGTTATTAGACACCTGGCCTTGAGCTGTTGAAGTTCTCGTGTGACTTTGTGTGAGTCAACTCAGTAGCCAAAACAGCTCTGTGGCCTTGAAGTAGTGTAGATAGAGGCAAACAGCACATCTAACCAAATGAGAAGCATTTGGTTTAAACATATCAGGATATAATACAATTTCCACTACACTGTACACAGCTCCAGTTTGGGCATCGGCCTGGCATCAGATTGTATTTGTTGTTGCTGCTGTAGCAGAAGTTTAGTACAATTATTTTTGATGAAATACTCCAAATCTCCACCCTCCATAATTGCACTTGCTTCAGTTGCTTGCTACTTTCTAACGGCGGTGAGAGTGATGCAGTGACGCTATCTATCTTCTATCGATTAGATTTATTTTTCGAACATTATAAAAGTAGGGTAGACATGTGGATATTATCCGACTGAACACAACGTGCATTTATCCAACAGGTTCGTTTTCCACAGACCTTATTTCGAGCTATTTTCCTAAATCCTATGGAGAAATACCATTGCTTTTTTGTCGAGGGAAACCGAGCGCAGCTTACTTCCGGGTTTTAGGACGCGTCACTGCAACACTAAGTTGATGCGATTTGATTGGATTGTGAGGCAAGGGAAGCCAGCCGCCTCTGGCTTCCCTTGGCATGGCCCTGACCAATCACAGGTTGGCAGGGGCCTCACGTGAGCCTCATCTGATTGGTCAATCCCTCAATTTTTTCTCTCGCAACAGTGAGTGCAATCTACTGTTTCACCATAACATCTAGAGGGGCGCTGTTTCACTCTTTGTAAAATACTCAATGAGAATGGGGGAGAGACGGGCCGGCAGCAACACACAACAAAGGAGAATTATCGAAACAAAACAAAGTGTTTTTATTTAAATTTTAACTACAATCCGAAAAATCACTTTTACCCAGCTTTCACACACTCATTCCTGTGTAAGAAAGCCATGTGCATCACCCTGGATCTCTGCCTGTGAGTGTGGGACCCTGCTTACAGCAGTGAACCTGCTGCCAGCATTACAAACATATTAATCAGGCATTTTAACACTATTCACCAGAGGTGTGGACTCGAGTCACATGACTTGGACTCGAGTCAGACTCGAGTCACACATTTTATGACTTGAGACTCGACTTGACAACATCACAAAAAGACTTGCGACTCGACTTGGACTTGAACACCAATGACTCGGGACTTGACTTGGACTTGAGCCTTCTGACTTGAGGTGACTTGCTACTTTAATTCAGAGGTCTCCAACACGCCGATCGCGAGCTGCCGCTAGAAGAGCAGACTCCCGTCGGGGAAAGCAGAATCTTCAGCCGCTCTTACTCTTGCTGAGAATCCTTGCAGGCAGGGGCGGGTCTTTATTTAGCTGGGCCACCATGCGGCCAATCATATGCGACACACTAGGATCATACCATTATGTGAAAGAAGGGTGGGGGGCACAGCATGTGTATTGGTACAGGCCAGCTGCACAGAGCTACGGGGAGACGGGGAGCCGGATTGAAATGCAAGCGCGTCGGAAAAAGTCAAGAAATGAGCGAAAACCGAAAAAAGAAGCAACATCTGGCTGCTTTTCAATGATATTGGAGAAAGCAAAGCTGAGTGCAGGATTTGTAAAATGAAAAGGTGGGAGAAGTTCAGACAATTAAAAAAAGTTACAATCAGGGTTCCTGCGGGGTCTTAACAAGTCTTAAAAAGTCTTAAATTTGATCATCAGAATTTAAGGCCTTAAAAAGGTCTTAAATATGATTCAGAAGGTCTTAAAAATTATCGGATTTGAAAGGTACTTCTATGTTGCGATAGCGTCTAAATGTGTTTTGGGGGAAATGTCCGGGCTGCAAAGTAACCAGTAATAGCCTTTCAGTTCCCCCCAACAATTTGTATTGAAATAAATCAACATGGAACCAGTAATCACTAACTTTGTTTCCCCCGGCCCCTTATTGGAGAACACCCAGCTAGTAACCTAGCAACCAAGCTTCAGCTCATGTAGCCTATCTTCGAATCTACTTACAAATAAATATGGGGAAGTGTAAGTTCAACCGTATTTGGTTGGAAAACATCTAATTTAGTGCTTGGTTGAAACCAGTGGAGGGAACGTGTTTGAAGCCCGCTGCACCTTTTGCAAAAGTAATTAGTGTTTGTTTTGCTAATGTAGGGTTAGCTAGTGCAGCAGCAGCTAATGCAGCGTTAGCTAGTGGAGTGTTAGCTAGTGCAGCAGCTCCCGCAACAACAACACCGGGGGACCTCCAGGCGAAGTTTGGGTCTACGTCAACCCTAAAAGCGGAGGTGCTGTAGACGCTAAATACCGCAGCTAAACACCAATCATACAACCGCAACGATGAAATAGTGTAGCCAAGGCAGCAGAGCTCTGAATATAGCTCTTGTCACTCTCTCTCAGAGACACACACACACACACACACACACACACACACACACACACACACACACACACACACACACACACACACACACACACACACACACCACACACACACACACACACACACACACACACACACACACACACACACTAGGGCTGCTCGATTATGGCAATAATCAAGATTATGTTGGTCAATAATTAATATCACGATTATTAAATATGATTATTCATTGACTTTGAAAACATCCATTCATTGAACTTTAAAATAAATAATAATTTGAACAGTATCTTTTTAACTGTTGATTACCCTGAACGTATAATTCAACTGAAAAACCAATACAAAAATTAATTAAATAAATGATACATTACTAAAAAATTCATTAGATCAAATATGTTGCAGTGCACTGTCACAACCTAGCAAATCAAAATAATCGTTTTTTCCGATTATGTTGTTTTCGTAATTGTGGTAAGTCGCCTATTGCCGGCCATGGACATTCTTCCCATTGGGATAATAGACCTCGTGGGCCTAGTATATCCAGGAGGAGGGACCGACTCGACTTTTTACCGTCGCTTGCCAGTCTAATGAGTACTCACACAGCATATGAGTGTGTATGCATGCATTGGACAATAGGTGGCGCTCTTTTCACCAGTTATAACTTATACTGCATGGGGGGTGGCCCAAAGGCAATATGAGGGCCACTTTCCACATATTACACAGTAACACATGTATTCATTTGCTGTGTACTTGTACTTATGGGGGGGGGGGGTGTCCGTCAACCCAATATGGGTGCCACTTACCAAATATACACAGTAACACATGTATTCACTTGCTGTGTGTACTTGTAGTTATGGGGGCGAGGGGGACTGGGGTGTCCGTCCACCTAATATGGGGTCCTAATTTTTTATTCAGGGTCTTCTAAATAGTGCCCAGATCAGGAATCTGAAAATATGGGAACCCTTACCCACCCAGGAAATGTTTATTCAATTAAATGTCAAACTTTCTCACAAAATCCTCTCATAAGCTAAGGGTCGACAGGCTTGTGGTGGGGAGGGGCAGAAAATGAAAAAATTGAAACAATGTGGTTAGCGCTCCGAAACCTTGAGAGTGTGTTGGTTAACGTGCGTGGAACCCGCTTGCAAAATTTGGGGACCCTGCGACCTTCGACAAGGTCAAACCGAAGTCAGAGGTCACGTTTTCATGCCGTACTGTGCCCTTTACGGCCCAAAGAAGGTCCGACCGCTTTGAGCTTGCTCTCATTAGAACCGGCTCGAAAATTACATGCAGATTGATGCCTCTGCTGCTCCTAATGTCAAAGGTTACGGCTTGAAATGTAACAAAAATCCAAAGGTCAAAGGTCACGCTTCCATGCCGTACGGTGCCCTTTACAGCACAAAGGAAGGTCCGACCGCTTTGAGCTTGATGTCATTTTAACCGTCTCGGAGAGCAGATGTAAATGGATGCCTCTGGTGCAACAAAATGTCAAAGGTTACGGCTTAAAATGTAACAAAACCTTCCGTTAAGGCCTTTTGAGAAGCTGCAGTGCTGCATGAGTGTTTAAAGGGGACCTATCATGCCAAAATGCACCTTTGGACGTCTTTATACATGAATATGTGTCCCCGGTGTTCCAGAGAACTCACCAAGTGTCAGAAAACACACAACCCTCTCTATTTTCCCTCCTTCGCCAAATCTCTAAAAAAGTGGCTGAAACGGATCTGAAAAAAACGGATCCAGATTTCAACACTTTCCTACGTCACAAAGAGACGTGCTCCGCTTATTGGTCAATTCTCCACCTATCAGGGGAATGAGCCACGGCCACGTGCATTGCCAAACCTCTCATTCGCATATAGGCTATCGGCAGGCTAATCAACTCCAGTCACATCTGTGTTTTTGTCTGCTCTTGCCAGGATGTCTAAGCGAGTTAACTTTGTGCTGTTGTTGGCCTGCAAGACTCGGCGACAGGGGACTGCATGCAATGCCCATCAGTGGAAAAAGAAAATAATCTGTGGCTAGACTTCATTTTCAAGGGACATGCTGCCAGAAGACCACGGCAGATTTCTGTTTGTGTGTTCCAACATTTTACCACGGACATGTTTATGAACTTCTCTCAAGTCCAACACGGATATGCCTCCAAGCTAATGCTAAACCCGGGATCAATACCAACCATCCGGGAGCAGGCCAGTGAGGACACATCCAATTTTGAAGCTGTAAGTTTTTATTTAGCGGTGTTTTTCCTGATAAAGCTATCTCTAGCTTGTAGTATGTAGCATGTAGCATGTAGCTTCGCCGTATCAATGTCGCCTCAACCCAAATAGTAATCGGTTAGGTGTTATATGTTTTTATAACATTTATATTGTACGCTCCGCCAGTCTTTGCTTTGTCTTTTATTTTACTTATCAGGCATTTGCTAACATGTTCAGACATACTGCCGTAATGGCGATCTGTGTGAAGGCTGTAAAGCCACGCCCTAGCCGATAACACAAGTATTTATTCTCCTATTATTAGTATTTTGTATCCTCTAAAATCATATTGAGTAAGTTATAATAACCAAACGTAATCTTCTGTAGGTAAGTGCCGTTTTTTCCAGCATTATATGTAAAAGCTTTTGTGATTGTAGTCTGTAAGAACGATCAGATCTGTAAGCTAAGCTACGCTACGCTAATGAGACATGCCGTTTTTTTCCAGCGTTATATGTAAAAGCATTTGTATGTTTACTTGTTTACGCACATGAATATAAATGGGGATTGTGTTAGGATACAACACTGTGTGTATGTATGTGAGGGGGGGACACACACCATGAGTAAAACAGAACTAAAGCCCCGTTGGTCTGTTGTTGTTGACGAGGCCTTACCTAGCAACAGGCTAATTAGTGGCTAGCACTCATTACAGTCAGTCTACTGAGCTCAGCCCCTCTCCAAACACATCATCTGTATTGAGTCAGAAACACAGCATGCCACGTTACGGTTCAAACTAACTCAGATTGGAAAAGGCTAAGCAAAGAGCTTTGCTAAATAGAGAGTTTTAGCCCCCATCTTTTGGGATTTCAGACGATATTTATCCAAATAGTATTTCTCATCCTGAATACTAAATTGAGATGATTTTGTTTTCTTCTTTACAGGCCAGCACCTCACATGCTACCAAGCAGATTACCTGTGATGACAGATTCTGCATGTCAGACTGACCCACCCAAGTACCGTACTGTTCGTACACAGCTATCCTCGAGGACTCTTGGTTCACATCGAAGTACAGGTTAGAAGCAAGTTTTTCAAATGTTCTTTGGATACATCTTGACATTCTGATGTTGTAGCCTTTAATTTGTGTGCTTCTAATTGTTGTAAAATATTTTTGTTTTATCTTTTGTTTTGTTTTTAATGTCAAATACAATTATGTTACAGCTGTCCAGGCTAAAATTCCCTGCAGAAGCGTGGTGTCGAAACACTTCCGTTGGAAGTGCCAGTGCCCTTTTTAACATCCACCCCCCTTAAAGAGACCACCAAAGAGGCCCCGTGTGGATCTTGAAGAGGAATACGAAGATCCATTTGAGGGAAGCTCTTCTTTGGTGATTTCCGAAGGCCAGGATGCAACTTATGATCCAGCAGAATCCATAACAAATGCTACAGAAACAACAGCGATGTCGTAAGTTACTGAAATATCACTATGTGTGAGTTGTCTATGTATTGTATTTTTTGCCTGTATATAATTCAAACATTGATAATAGGGAAACACCAAAGATCTCTAAAGCAAACAATCTGTGTGATGGATATTAACTTCTATTTTTTTGTTTTAGTAGTCAAGAACAAAACCCCCCCCCAGACGATCAACACATACATCGTGTATGAGACCTGCCTCATGGAGCTTATTGAATCATGTCCTGTGTGCAAGCGTGTGTGTAATGTACAAACCAGAAGGATCGGTACATTCATATCAGTGCAGCAGCTGTGCCCCCATTGTCAGTTACAAGAATACTGGAATAGCCAGCCTGTTCTTGGGAGTACTCCAGTTTGAAACCTGCAGCTATCAGTTGCAACATATGTCAACAGAAGCATCTTTCTACAAACTTTCAAAGGTAAATGAACTGCAGAAGATTGTATTGCCAATGTTTGAAAATGCAAATGTGTTGTTGAATACGATAGGACAAGGCCCGGGTAACAATAACAAGAGTGAGAAAATGATGGCATAAAATAATGACATGTTCAGCTCTTTCCCTGTTTAAAAAAGGGCAGCTCATTTGCACTTTCCAGGTTCTCCTCATCGACTCGTCACAATCTACAGGTGATCTTTGAGATTATAAATGTGTTCTTTCGGTTTTCTTTCAACCATTAGGTCTTCAAACAATGAATATGCAGCTATGCAAATGCAACACCTTCCGAAGGCATGCCCAGGTTGTTCATTGAGCCAGCGATAGTTTCTTACTGGCAAAATCACAGGAAGCATGCTACAGAAGCTCCATGCAGAGGAGAAAGTGATAGTTGGGTGGTGATATGAGGGCTGACTCTCCAGGTATGTATTTTTTTATATAATTCACATTTTTACATTTCAGAAAGGGGTTTCACTATGTGTGATTAATTCAATTAATGGTTCCTGAAAAACATATGCTAAACAACTACAAGCAAAAATACAAATTCACCATCCGCAGAGAAAAGTAATTACTGTAAAACATATTTTCACAGGCCACTCTGCAAAGTTCGGAAGCTACACTATGATGGACCTGAAGAACAACAAAGTCGTTGACCTTCCAGTTGGTTCAGGTAAGTGGGGTGAAATGAAATATCAATGTTTTTTTCTTTAACACTGTTTGCACGTTATATTTAAAATGTGTGTATCACTGGTTATTTGTATGTGTCATAACAGAGCAATGAGATTGGTGGAAGCCTACCACATGGAGTTAGAGGGCCTGAAAAGGAGTCTGGAGTTGTTAAAGGAACGTGGTGTGACTCTGGACTGTATTGTCACGGACAGACATCTGCAAATTCAGAAATTCCTAAGGGAAAGCAGCATCACCCAATTCTTTGATGTGTGGCACATAGAAAAGGTATTTTTATTTATGTTAATTTCTATAATAATAATATAATAATATTTTGAGTAAACTTGTATGTATATTAACTACATGTTAAATGTATTTATTAGGGATTTCTAAGCAACTGGAGAATGCTGGCAAAAAAGAAGGACTGCGAAAAACTTCGAGGGTGGGTGAAGAGTATAAGAAACCACATATACTGGACTGCAGCAACCTCCAACCACCGGGCCTGAGAGAGTGGCCAAATGGTTCCCTAAGTGCCTTCATCCACTGCGCATTGCGCAATACCAATGGATGCTGCAGTTATGTTGTTCATAACCATATTACATTACTCCTCTATAAATATTGTAAGGGACAACTATTGAATACAGGATGTTGTCAGACACAATCTATAAAGCATGACAATTCAAATATGACTTTGATTTTCAAATTCTTAGGAACGCCGGCCTTTCACAAGCTGGAGACAATTCTCTCAACCAAGAGGATTTTGAAAGCTGTGGCCAAACTCAGCCCACACCACCAGACTTAATCTTTGGAGTCATTCCATGCCGTCATCCTGCGCTTTGCTCCAAAGATGTTGTGTTTCCATTTCTTGGAATGTTTGTGCAGGTAAAATAAACCATAGTTACTTACTAATTAGTGACAATTTGTACATTCTTTGCTATTATTTACTTTTTTTTCCCCTCATGGCGGAAATGAAAGACTGTACCTGGCAGCCCTGCACTACAATGAAAACGCTGAGCGTGCACAAGCACTACATCCACTGGAAACCCTCTATATAAACTGCAGTTCCCAAAGGCCAGGAAGGGAGAATGCAGAGCAAAACCAGTAAAGACTGACCCCACATTCCGTAAGTGTTTAAAATATTTATTATACAACTATTTACAAATATAAAATAAAAAAATTAGAAAAGAACTTTCAGTTTTTTACATGCATATCTAAACCACATTTTTTGTTGTGCTTTTTTTTAATATTGCACAGGCTACGTGGCCAACTTGATGGACCTCATATTCGACCAAGTCTTGTGGACCCTGCACCATTCACACAGGAGCTTCTGAAGATACCCATCCCAGAGGACCTGTGTTCCCAATATGAGCGACCTGACAGGGAGGAGGTCATCTCCGGGTATGCTACACGGTTCAATTTGGCTGCCGTCTGAACCCCAACATACACATTTCGCGATCAGGAAACTCCCTGCGAATCCTGAGGACAACGCAGGCCGGAATCACCACTCTGATCCTGCATCCAAGAAGCCCCAGCACCAGCTCACAAAGCTTCTGTAGGCTAGATACCTGTGACGCCTGCAATCATTAAAAAATATATTGTGTCATTTATCAAAATACAAGTACATTTCGTTTTTTTTTATGGGTTCAAAGAACCGTTGATTTTGACAATAAAGTTCCGAGTTGATATCAAATGTGTCTTGATTATTCATGTTGGATGGGTAAAGAATATTCTGATTCAAAAGTATAAGGTTGTGTGTGTGGACTTTTTTTGTCGTACACATGGGTGTGTTATTGCCATTGCTGTGTAATAATATATATATATATAATAGTACATGTACAATGAACGATGCATAAAGCCATATACACCAGTTATTTATTTCCATGAACAATATTAGCATTCGTTTTTACAATTTCAGTCAAAAGAAACAAACCACTCACTGCTCTATTTGCCTCAACGTAGTCCACCATGTTCAGCTCTGTAAATATTCAATGCATTCTGCAGGGAGAACACATTCAGGCACACAGGCTCCAATCCAGGATGGTCCCACCATACAGAATACAGAGTCCTCAAGTTCCTGCATCCGTCTTGACCACCTAGTGTGATAAACATATTGAATGACATGTTAAAATGCATCTCTAAACAGACAACTTAGTGAAGCTATCAAAAATGTTACCTGTGGTATCGCCATGCAGCACACATTCTCCGGTTCAGAAGGCATCGTGGCGCAATTTGCACATGTACACCTATAGAAAGAAGTCAATAACTGAGCTTTTAAAAACACATTAACTACACACACTGCTGACAACTGAGGTGTTGTTGGAGTTATACTTTTTTATCACCCCTAAGTTATTGAACTTTCCAACGGTTGTTGCACGATGTTGGAAGAAAAGGGCTGTAAACTATTAATAAACGCAATGAGGCCATTGTATATATGCTGAAAATATGAATGTCTCCCTTTATAAATATATATATGTATCGCTGTTTTTTTGCGTTACAAGCTCTAAGTTATAAACTGTACACATAGCAGGTCTTGCTAATTAGCCAAAATATGAACGGAATAAGTAGCAATCATCGTAACAGAGTAAAATAAATAGGAACAACAGCTTGTCAACTAACCATTTAGAAACGTCCTGCTGCAACCGAGATCTTTGCACCTCCACCAAAACCTCCGCTGCTTTCAGGGTCAGTCTCTGGATCAAATTGATAATACGCTTGAACACATGCATTGCTCTGAGATGACATGTTTATTCCACACTCGTAATCACAGCAAGCATGTTAACGTGACTCTCACCGGCTCATGCCCCGCTCTTCTGCAGGGGGGCGTGGTCAGCTGCTGCTCAGAATTTTAAAGACAGGCTTGGGAAAGAGCGAAATGAGCGAAACGAGGCATGGCTAAAAAATGATCTGTTTGGTATTTTGAAAAATAAAATGTATAAATATACCTTATATAGGTATGGTCATACACTATATCATTTAAATATAGCATGATAGGTCTCCTTTAAAGTACTTTGAAAAGGGCTAAAGAGATAATTTTTTCACAGGGGGCCTCTAAATAGGGCTCAGATCAGGGAATCTGAAATATGGGAACCCTAACCCACCCAGAACTTTTTTTCAATACAATTTCAAACTTTCTCACATAATGCTGTCTGGAGCTTAGCATCTGACAGGCTTGTGGTGGCAGAGGGGAAGAAAATGAAAAAAATTGAAAAAATGTGCTTGGCGCTCCGAGCCTTTGAGAGTGTGTTGTTGCACTTGTGTGGAACCCGCTTGCAAAATGAGGGGACCCTGCAACCGTGTACAGTACTAAGAGCCATTTCATTGTATTCCCCTACCCCACCACGAGCCTGTCAGATTCTAAGCAGTGCAGTTGCAGTGATATAAGGGTTGCTCATTGATGCGGATGGTCGCGAGTTCGAATCCATGCTATGGCATGCATGCAACATTTTTTATATTTAGTCAGAGAATTATATGTGGAAGTTGTCTTCTCAGACTCTTCCATATTTGAAGTTGATTATTGTATAGTTAGTGTTATAGTATTTAGGGTAGTTAGTATAATAGGTTTATTCATTTTGTAACTATTAAATGTAAAACACACGTTTTTCACACGCTGGGAGTACTTTCATTCGCTTCGTCTTGGTCTGTAGATGTGATTTGATGTGTCATTTGTACATTTTGATGGCGGAAAAGATAGGAAAATGTCCCGTTGATATACATACTGAGAAATATATTCTCAGCAATCTCTAAGCGGCCCTGTGTCGCACTGAGATAAGCGTTGGTCTTTGCTGTGGGTGACCCGGGTACGATATCCGCCTAAGCTGTTTTAATGAAAATGCGAAAATTATTTAAAATTAGTTGAATTGAGAAAGGATCTTTACTTTTAGGTTAATTATTATAGGTTTATTGTATTATGGAATATTAAATATAAAACAATTGTGTTGAATTAAGAGAGGGATAATGGGTTACATTATAATTTATGTCAGGGTGAACAGTGAATGTGTGAAATACTAATATTATGCTAACCGCTAGTTTGCTAAGCTAACGGGAGCTATTCAATGTATATTTCCATTGAAATGCTAACCGCTAGCAGCAAAGCTAGCATCACAGCCACTGCTCCGTTTGGGGATACTTTGCACACGTTTTTCACACGCTAGAAGTCTGAGAGTACTTCCGTTCGCTTCGGTCTTGATCTGTAGTGTCTATCGATGCATCGTCTTGTCCATTTTGATGGTGTAAAAGACAACTGTCTGCACGAAATCGGAAACCGGAAATCGGTTTTTGAAAGGATTCACTGGCTGCCTCAACTTCATGGAGGAATGTCTCCCCGCTCATGTGCACTCTGGCCCCGGTACATTTGTTGCCTGGAGACCCCCAGTATGGTTTCTTAAAAAACTCTAAGTTTTGAACTGGTCTCTGGAGGAATGTAAGTGGAGTTGTCAGGGGACTCTACCTGCATTATGAGGCACTATTTTCGGATACATTTTATCCATTTTCACCCCTTCCTCTGGTTCTTCCAAAAGTGAACTTAGACTTTTTCTGACTCTGGAGGAATGTAAGGGGAGTTGTCAGGGACTCTACCCGCCCTTATGGGACACTATTTTCGGGTACAATTTATCAATGTTCACCCCTTCCTCTGGTTCTTCCAAAAGTTAACTTAGACTTTTTCTGACTCTGGAGGAATGTAAGGGGAGTTGTCAGGGACTCCACCCGCCTTATGGGACACTATTTTCGGATACTTTTTTTCATTTTCACCCCTTTTCTATGGATCTCAAAAAAGTTAACTCAGACTTTATTAAATTATTTTTTGATATATGACTTATGTCTCGATAAATTGCTCGTGTTACCGCCCGTCACACCGAGAAGTTTAACCACACCTCGGATCGCGTTATCTCTGCCATCTCCTCCCTGTGTGTGTGTGTGTTGCTGCATGTAGCAGCTGTGTGTGTGTAAACTGCCCCTCGCCCTCGCAAGCAGGCGGGGGAGAGAGATCTCACGTCTCGATTTACGCACACTAGGAGTTCGGGAGTAGGTCCATTCGATTCGTCTTGATCTGTAGATGTCATTTGAGGCATCGTTTGTCCATTTTGATGGTGGATGGAAAACGCAAGGGACATGTGCCGTTCGGAATGTTTATAAAAGACTATACAGCTATCAAGCTTTTTGATCCTATCAAGCGACTTATGTTCGAAACCAGCCTCGGCAGTGTGAATGAATTATGTTGAATTAAGAGATGGAGGATTAATCTGTAGTGTATTCTATTATAATAATGAAATGATTTATTTATTCAGCTCATTGAAATTGTTACTTTTACCACGTTGTTAAAGTGAAGCTGAAAGTGACGTCACTGTTGAGAAACGGAGGGAGAGAGATCTCTCGTCTCGATGTTCACATGCTAGGAGTCTCGGAGTAGGTCCATTGGCTTCGTCTTCATCTGTAGATGTGATTTGATGTGTTTTTTTGTTAATTTTGATCGCAAAAAATGATAGAGAAATGTCTTTTTACTTTATAGTGGAGTCTATATATTATACTTTTGTTCGATAAGCTTCAGCGCCACTTGTGGGGCAATGGAATGAGAGTCGCTCCTTGGTGAGAGCGGGGTTCGATAACTCCTCCATATTATATAGCAGAACAAATACATTTATACAGAAACATTATAAGAATATCATTGGGAACATTATACACATTAATTTCATCATATTAATCATATATCACACAATGGTGTGATGTGAAAAGCCATTGCTACGTTTTCAAACTTGTAAACACGCTAGGAGTCTGAAAGTGGTTTCATTAGCTTCGTATTGATTTGTAGATGTGATTTGATGTGTTTTTTTTGTCAATTTTGATCGCTTAATAATGATAGAGAAATGTCTTTTTACTTTATAGTGGAGTCTATATATTATACTTTTGTTCAATAAGATTTGGGCAATGGAATGAGAGTCGCTCCTTGGTGTGGGAGAGCGGGATTCGACTCCCGCCCTTGGCACTAAATCTTGAGTTCCTTGAATTCATTTTCATATGTGACCAAGTCAATATGGGTGCATATAGTTATATGCAATAGTTATAAAAACTATTATTATTATTTTGGAATTATTAATAATATCTGCAAGTGGGAGCCCTGAAGTGGGCTCTCATATTGACTGTTGCATGTCAGGGTGAGATGCTGGAGCTGCTTAGTCCGTCTTTTGGGGTCTTGGAGCGGCCACAGAGAGGTGCTTTTCGCGCTCTGTCTCCTTGCAGTGTGAAATAGCCTGTTTGCTCATGACAGGGAGAGATGCTGGGGCTGCTGCGTCCGTGTTTTGGGGGTCGCCCAACATAACTAAATGTGCCCTTTCCTCCTTGTTCAGCACTCTGTGTGTGACCCGTAAGTGTTGGGCCAACGCCGTGTACTCTCTAAAACAAATAGGACATTGGCTGACCATAATTGCGACAATTATAAGCAGCTCTCTCCAAGGTTGTCCGGTGAAGAAAGAACTATTGAGCACATGTCACTTATATTTATATCATCTGTGACTCCTCCTCTAAAATGGTGGCTAACCACGTGTTGTTAAAGTCAAACCAAAAGTGTAATAGCATAGTCATTAACTGTTAACTACTAATCAATAACCCAAGTGGAAATATGCTCCGTTTCGGATACTTCACACTTTCGCAAACATTTACACACGATAGGTGTCTGAAAGTATATCTATTCGCTTCGTCTTGGTCTGTAGATGTGATTTGATGTGTCGTTTGTACATTTTGATGGCGGAAATATTGGGTTAGGGCTATATTGGGGTTCAGCACCACGGAGAGCGCCTCCCCTGAGATGTGGGATCTACAAGTGGGCTTCCATATTGAGATGTGGGACATCGCCACAATCCCCATAGGTATATCTGCAAGTGGCCGGGGTTCAGCACCACGGAGAGCGCCTCCCCTGAGATGTGGGATCTACAAGTGGGCACCTACATCTACATCTACACACCACCCCCCCCCCATAAGTACAAGTACACAGTAAGTGAATACTCGTGTTACTGTGTAATAGGCGAAAAGTGGGACCCCGTATTGGGTTGACAGACACCCCCCCACGTGACACATATTTGGTAAGTGGGACCCCGTATCGGGTTTACGGACACCCCCCCCCTAAGTACAAGTACACAGTAAGTGAATACTCGTATTACTGTGTAACATGACAAATATTTGGTAAGTGGGACCCCATATTGGATTGATATATCCAATGACACTTGTGTGTACTTATACTTAGGGGGGGGGGGGTGTCCGCTTCCGGCGGAAGCCCCGGACACATTTGCACTAACCCGTTGCTTTTTACAACGTAGAGGGGAATCGAGACCTCCGTCCAAAAAAT
>NW_022990993.1:202500-332309 GCF_902827175.1 Gymnodraco acuticeps
GACCCCAGACACTCGATACACCGGGCATGGGGGTCGTCACCTTCGATGGAGCCCGGACACGAAGGACAGGGGCGCTCAACAGGTGAGTCCATTGTCCGTAGGTTTCTTGAAAAAGATTTTCTTTGTCTGTCTCTCTTCACTCAGTTACTTAATGCTAATTCGCTGAAGAGAAAAGGATAGCAGTGAGGGGGCGAGGCCGCCTCTTATGCAGTGAGGTGCGCGCGCATTCAGGTAGGCCCGCACAGGCGCCGGCTACGTCTATGAAAGTCTCACGGAGCGTCCACACTACAGCTTCAAAAAAAGCTTGGAGCTGGGCGTGTCTGAAGCTTGGGGATTTTATCCAAGCAACGCGACCAACAACCAATCACATGAATCTCCCGCCCCCGACATACAAAGCAAAAACCCCCGGGGATTTTATGGGAGCAATATATATATAAACTCCCCAAACAGGCGAAAACCTACCAGTTTCACCCACTGTCTCTGCCACCTCCCTACATGCCTGGTTCCTCCGGTTTGTATCCCGGTAGGTGAAGAGGGTCTGGTCATACAAAACCGGGTGATTTGCTATGGCGATAATTAGTTTCTCCTCCATCTTTTTTTGAAATATAGAAATGAACGGCGGGATATCTCTCCCAGCTTAGACGCGGTTTGATTGGCTACGGCTTGAGCTGTCAGATTTTCCAAAACGGGATTTGATTGGCTGGCGCTGGCTACTCCGGCGTCTCCGGCGGAGACGGACCGCTATGCTACCCACAATTCAGTTCGGCAAAAAAGCGAGGCAACGTGACGTCACCCCATTCAAAGTGAATGGGCAGATTGAAGCTGTCGACGCTGTCGACGCTGTAGTGTGGACGGGCCGTCAGTGAAAGAATGCGTGCACGGATAGGATACACGGGAGTACCCATAGACTCCAGTAGAGGGCGGAGCCTGTGAGAGATATAACAACCCAGTCTCACAAAAAAAACGTGTAATAACTACGTTGGTCCACAACATAGGACGTAGTATTTCTACAAAAACGCCTCTGAAATTGTAAGATCCCTACGTTTTTTTCACCATTCATTTTCAATGGCTGGCGTCTATGTCACGTGATCTTCAAATTTCCTCATGCATAAAAAAAAACATGGCCGACATTCGTTTTATTCTCGGTGAAAATGCCTATTTTAAGCTTAGTTTGGCCATTAAAATGCGTTTTGATGTCATTTGATGCGAGAAATATGAGTTGTTATTTCAGATTATGTGTGCAGTGGATGTACATGATCTTTAGTTTGCTAGTTATTAGGAAGATTACTTCAACAAATTGTGTCCATTCAATGTTTTCATTGTTACCAAGGTGGTTGCTAGGGACGCTGCTATCGATATTATTTCTGTTATGTTGTGTAACTGTTTAATGGTGTTATCTTTATTGCTACCCCCTTCCCCGTCAATGTATAGTGTTGGTCCACAGCGCAAACGTATTAGTTTAACAAAATCTGCATCTAAAATTGTGCCATAGATCTACGTTATTTCCCCCTGTGCAATTCTCCATTTACTCAACAATAACACATAATTATCCTTGTGTTTATTTATTTGTTTGATTAATAAACACAAGTTGGAGTCCGTCAGGACCGAGGGTCGGAGCAGCTCATTTGCTTTAGAGAATATTACACCCGGAAGAAAGTATTCTCTCCGCTTCGCTTGACAAACCCCGTGATAGTCCTCAAGCTCTGTGATTGGATGTTTGAGTGTGCTCCGAGGGTTACGCCGAGCGTCGAACAGCACTTGAAATGGGATGGAACCACGGTAGACTGTCCAAAACTGGATTTGAACGGGTCCACCGCTTCCCCCCCTCCCCCCACCCCGTCCCCAGAACTACACATGCTGGCTATTGTGTGTTTCGCAACATGTTCTCTATGGCACGTCTCTACTGGGAATTGTAGTTTTAAAAGACATTTTCGTATTTCCCATAATAAGAAGTTGCCAGTATTAAACTGTGTACATCCCTGGAGGTTTAGGGGATAGGAAACACTCAAATTTAAAACATATAATTAATAAATGGGTGAAAATTGCTTTTGCCCATAATGGGCAGCATTAATATATACCCACATGACAGCTAAGGTCAGAAGAGCTTTATTTAACAGCTGGTCTTATGTCTGTGACCCCTCATGTTGTTAATTGATAAGCCTGAAACATGCACTTGTCAAGGTTCAGAGGCAAAATTTGCAAATATGGCAGTAGCCATCGATCAGCTTAAGATAAGATATACTTTATTGATCCCAAGTTGGAATCATTTGCATTACATTAGCATGTGTAACAGTTGTAAATATGCAGTGGTGTTTATTCGTAAATCATTTAGTATAATCACACAAATTCTGTGTTTTATATTTAATAATTCTGTGTTCTTTATTTATTGAATGTTCAATACCTGACAAGGTCGGAGATGAAAAACTTGGGTCGCAGGTTCCTCAACAGTGCATTACAAGACATCTATCAATATGTGTGTATACCTCCACCATTAAACTGTCCTATTCTGCACATTTCTTATACTATCTACATACATCTTATAAGAGTATAATACATATGTATAATATCAGTTAAAATAAGTGCTTCAACATAGTTAACATTGCTGGAGGTACACACATATTGATAGATGTCTTGTAATGCACTGTTGAGGAACCTGCGACCCAAGTTTTTCATTCAGTGCATAACTACACCGTTTGTGTATATGATATGTCAATAAACCTTAGAAAATCTTGAAATCTTGAAAGGGATGTGCAAAATAGTCATTATATACAGTCTCTAATTAACTATTAGTAGAGAATAACAAATAATGAATATACTTTATAGAGATCCTATTAATATCTGATAATACAAATAATGAAATTCAATAACGTGCTTTAATGATGTGAAATATAAACAACCCTTAAATCAGACTTTAGTTACACCTGAGTCAAATTCAGGGAAGGTGATTGTCAAGTGCCAAAATAAACTATGCAATATATTGGACGTTAAGTACTTTGTCAGACTTCATATTTATCTGTGGATAACCCCAACGTTTTTTTCTTATTCAAAAGTAATCTTTAATGTTTAGATAAAGCCTTATTAGTTGGTCTGTTTTCTACATCCTCCTGTTAATGTCTTTGGACGTCCTGCACTAAATTGTTTTATTGTGGAGATCACTACAGTATCTTCTTGATATTTTCAATTTTGTATGTAGCTCTGATTCTTCCACATAATTAACTTACATCCATTAAGTTGTAAATGTTCTTTTATTCATACTTTCATTTGTAGGTACTAAAGTAAGAACTGCAGAGATAAATGTTGACTGATTCTTAAAGGAACTGTCATAGATGTTAGTTGTTCAAAGTAAATCTTTGTTTTTAATATTTAGTAAACCATAACGTCTGAATAAAGTTCATCTGAAGTAATATTAGTTTTACAGGATAAAGTTGCCTTTCTGAAGAAGACAGATGTTTGTGTTCCCATTCATTTAAATGTTGAGTAACATCTGATTATAAACTGATGTTTATCCTCATCATGTTTTCTTTATTCAGACTGGTTAACTGCAGGTTGTCAGAGATCAGCTGTTCTGCTCTGGCCTCAGCTCTGAAGTCCGACCCCTCTCATCTGAGAGATCTGGACCTGAGAGGCAGCAGCGCTCTGCAGGATTCAGGAGAGAAGCTGCTGAGAGATCTTCTGGAGAGTCCAGACTGCAGACTGGAGACTCTCAGGTCAGTAAGGGGTCTCTGCTGGTTCAGCAGTATTGTATGAAACTCAGGGAGGTGTTTCTCTCACTGGGGAAACAGATCAGTGATCTTACCCACTGACTGCAGGCTCTTTCATTCTTCCATCAACTATAGAAGGCCAGCTGGAAATGCAAAGCCACACTTTAGTAATCTACTCTCTAACAGACATATGGGGTTTACAGAAGAGTGGGAACGGTAGTCTTTTCTTATGGGATGTTTTTAGTAATATCTCTCACAGGCTCAGCCCTCTACTGGACTCTATGGGGACCTTGATTATTTATGCCTTTCTGAAACCTGGCTAAACCCTTCAATTCCGTCGGATATTGTTAATATCCCAGGATATAACATTTATAGACTAATAATAATAATACATTTTATTTTAGGCGCCTTTCATGACACCCAAGGACACCGTACAATTTGTTAAAAAAGAAAGAAAACGCTAATAGGCAACAGAACATGATAAAAACACAAACAGGAAATCATGGAGGAGACAGTCAAGTGGACACAAATGAAACATATAATGGGAGCACGACAGCGAGTAGGCAGATTTGAACAGGTGGGTTTTTAATTGGGATTTGAATATGGTGTTTGTGTCTGACTGTCGGATGTGCGGGGGGAGGGAGTTCCAGAGTCTGGGAGCAGTGCAGCTAAAAGCCCGAGCACGCATGGTGACGAGGCGTGGGGTGGGGACGGTTAGCAGACCAGCAGAGGAGGAGTGTAGGGAGCGAGAGGGGGTGTACTCCTGAAGAAGGTCAGCCAGATAGGGGGGGGGGGCAGGTTATGTAGGGCTTTGTAAGTGAGCAGTAGGTTTTTTAAGTTGATACGGGATTGAACCGGGAGCCAGTGGAGTTGGATGAGGATGGGGGTGATGTGTTCTGAGGCCTTGGTGCCGGAGACTAGATCGTAATCACGGTAAGGGAGGGGGTGTTATGATTTCTGTTAACCTGTTAAGCCCTGTGCCTGTTTTTCAGGTCTCAGGCTAGAAAATGACATTCCCAGAACAAATGACCATATCTTCCCTTCTAAAAGGGTTAAATTAATAATCTTTGTTCTCAAAGTAATGATAAACCTGTGAGTTGGATGTAGAAAAGTCAGAATCAATATAGATGTTTTTTATTTTAAAGAAGATTTAGATTGAATGTAAAAAAAACTGTAAATTATAGTGTTCGTCCAAAAATAATGTTTTACTTATAGTGAAAACTAACCTTGGATGATGGTAAGGTAGACTAAAAGCTTTCGGATTCCAAAGTACTACATATAATAAGTACCCTGTATCAAGATTGATGCAAAACAAGTGACATGTGACCTTTTTAGAGAGGTTTAGCAAAAAAAACTCCACCTCTGAGGGGATTTGGGTGGAAATGGGTGTTTTACCGTTTCTCTGGAACCCATTGGTCAATGTTGGTGATTGACATCTCTTTCTGACCGTTAGAGCCAATAGAATTTCTAGAAGTAAAAAAGAATTTTTGGACGGACACTATAATTTTACGTTCAATCTGAATTTTCTTTCAAATAAAAAACATCTATATTGATTCTGACTTTTCTACATCCAACTCACAGGTTTATCATTACTTTGAGAAAAAAGATTATTAATGTAACCCTCGTAGAAGGGAAGATATGGTCATTTGTTCTGGGAATGTCATTTTTGAGCCAGAGACCTGAAAAACAGGCTCAGTGCTTAACAGGTTAATCACTATCATGGGGCTATAAATCCACCGCCGGGTAATTCGGATCAAAATTTTACCTTTTGCTATTTAAATGTATTTGTATTGGGCTAGGAAAGTGACATTTCTGGGTGATTTTGTCAGTTTATGGAGCTTAGCCCACAAATCCTGGAGGTTCCAGGCCGAGTTTGGGTGCTCATAGGCGGCCTGCCAGGCGCACCCACCGTGGAAAGAAGAAAAAAGTGAAGAAGGCCTTGGTGCCGGAGACTAGATCGTAATCAAGGTAAGGGAGGGGGTGTTATGATTTATGTTAACCTGTTAAGCCCTGAGCCTGTTTTTCAGGTCTCAGGCTCGAACATGACATTCCCAGAACAAATGACCATATCTTCCCTTCTACAAGGGTTACAAAAAAAAAAAAAAACTGTAAATTATAGTGTCCGTCCAAAAATAATTTGTTACTTATAGTGAAAACTAACTTTGGATGATGGTAAGGTAGACTAAAAGCTTTCGGATTCCAAAGTACAACATATAATAAGTACCCTGTATCAAGATTGACGCAAAACAAGTGACATTTATACGGTACTACTAGTCTTATCGATACTGCTTATCGATCCGGTACTTTAACGGTATTCTTGTATTTACTTTTTGTTATTTTTTAAAGGGGAAAACTAACAAATTGTTAACCGAATTAATTGCTTTATTTAAATGTGAAATAAATGAAATATATATAATTATGTTAAAATATTGTACTGTACTTGAGTAAAATGTTGAGGTACTTGTACTTTACTGGAGTATTTAAATGTTTTGCTACTGTGTACGTCTACTCCACTACAGTTCAGAGGTACATGGTGTACTTCTACTCCACTACATGTATTTAATACCTTTAGTTACTTCACAGATCTGGATGAATGATGTGAAATATAACCAAGTGTTAAATCAGACTCTAGTTCCACCTGGAGTAAATTCACAAGCTACCCTGCAGTATACAAAGTACTTCAAACTAGCTGCACCTTCACCAGCTTTGAGAACACTTTCATGATCAGTCATTATAAAACATATCATATATATTATTTTGAAGTGGACCAATCTGCACAATGACTACTTTTACTGTGGCTACTTTAACTATATTTTGATGATCATACTTTTACTTGAGGAACTCTTCCTACACTATGGTATTTGTTTACTTAACTACAAGATCTGAGTACTTCTCCCACCTCTGCACACCTGATGTGATAACGTTACTCGTAATTGGGGCAACAGAGCTACGAGTTAAGGATGTCGAAAATTGTGCATTTCTCCGACTGAATATGACGCCTTTTGGCCGGCTGTTTGGACAGACTACTCTACTCGTGTCAACGCGCTAACGCGAAAACACTAATGGAAAACGAGCTTTGTCCACATCGAGCCTTGTAGAGTGTCTCTATACTTCTGAACGCTCCGTCCCTGGCAGATCTCTGTGTGCCGCTGCAGCGTGTCTGTTGGGCCCCGCCCCCCGCACACAGAGAGACACAGGGAGATCGCTCTTCTGGAGTCAAGAGAGCGGAAATAATGATATGGCAAGTTAGAAACGTAAGATGCATTTTGACGGACAAGACGGACAATTGGGGGGAAATACCCTGCATTTTGAATGTCCGATAATCCACCATTAACACCTTAGTCCCGTCTCGTCAACGAAAACTAAAAATACATTTCGACCACAGCAAGAGGATCAGCCTCGACTCCGGATCCCGGCGTAGATATAGACACAAAAGAAAAAGAAAATTTGGGGGAGGCTCGGTTAATCGGAACATGCAAATACACAGACAGGCACACGCAGGAAGCAAGGTCCCCACTGGGGCCTTAGTTGGAATTGGTGAGAGATAAGGAGGTACGCTGTGACTACGGCATAACACTCCCCTGCATTGAATAAGGCCCCCTCTGCAAACCTGGTTCCCTCCAATAAAACCTCGTGAGGTCATGGAGGGAAAAGGTTTTGGATAAAGAAAAAATAGAAAGAGTAGTAATAACCTTAGTTTTAAATATAAGATCCAAGTTTTTAGGATTTAAGTGAAAGAGCAAGAACCAACATGTAGGTGAAGAGGCACAGCGTATCTGCGTCAAAGCACTCTCATTAGGTCATTTTATCAACTATAAGCTTTATCAAAAGGAAGGTCTTAAGCGTACTCTTAAAACGGATAGGCTGTCGGCCGCCCGAACACAAACTGGAAACTGATTCCACAACAGTGGAGCTTGATAGGAAAAGGCTAGAAGGCCAGAGAGAAGAAGTGAGTTTTAAGTGTTGATTTAAAAAACCCTAATGTCTGGGCCGACCTCACGTTGAGGGGCAGAGTGTTCCAGAGCCTAGGGCCCGCTGCTGCGAATGCTCGGTGCCCTCGGGTTTTTAGCCTGGTCTTGGGTACTATCAGCAGCAGCTGGTCAGCCGACCTTAAGGCTCTGGCTGGGGTGTAGCGATGGAGGAGTTCGGCTACATAGGCCGGAGCCAGCCCATTTAGGGCTTTGAAAACAACAAGCAACAGCGCTGATCATGTCATTCTGAATCCTCGAAGACGTGCCGGTAAAGAGTGTTGATGTGGCGAGGTGTGTGTGCAGGTCGCTGTCATATTCTGCCACTAAATTCAGCAACTCTATGTAATTCCCCTTGTTTGATGAAGTTACACTCTCATCGTGACCTCGGAACAGCAACTCCTGCTTGCCCAAGTACACCACACAATTTATGAGGCGTTTCAAAATTCCTCGGCTCCTCTTCACCTTTTCATTATGAGCGATGACATCCCGGCATTGTTGCTCATCCAGCTGGAGCTCTATCCTGGTGTCCCCAAATGTTTTAAGGCGAATAGTAGCTCTGAGATGACCTGAAGCATTCTGATGGCGATGTGCTGATTTGGATAAACTTCCTAAATCAGAATATCCATCTCTGGCCCATGACCCACTGTCCGCTCCAAAAAGCAAGCAATCCCAGCAGTAAAGCTTTGGTTCCCTGGTTGATCCGGTCATCCAGTTGTATCTGGCGTAATTGTCGATATTAAAATGCCTCTCGAACCGTTTTTTTTTTTTAACAAAATTAAGCCGTGGTGTTGCTCGCCCTTTGGTAAATAACTCCAATTTATCAGTGTAACTCATTCTTGAAAATGACTCGGTTGGTAGTTTTGCAACGATGTCATCACTATCACTGCCATGAGCCATCGTGAATGAACGTATGCTAATTAGCTACTTCCGCCTAGCTTGACCCGTGTTATAACACATGCATAAACTTGGCAGCACAGCGGGCCGGAACTTGTCATAAAGTCTGCGATAATAAAGCCCACCCATTTCGAGGGAAGATATGATTGGTCAATTGTACTGTCACTTGACATTACTCTCTCGTTGTTTTACTATAGCGGGCCCTCTGTGAATGTAAAGCAGGACCACCAATCAGCTCCTGTCTTGTGACTCGCAGAGACGAGCTTCTTTTCATTCTTTCTTATGAAACTGCCGATAGAGCCATCAGCCATGGAGGCCAGTGTCCTGCTCCTGCTGCAACAAGCTCAGGAGGCCCGCCGTTGTGCTCGGGAGATCTCCCGTACCTTTGGCCGCTGCCGGGGTGGGTGTAGATCATCAACCGCTCAAGCTGTATACCCTAGGCCAGTGGTTCCCAAACTTTTTGTGCCCAAGGCACACCAAAGGACAAGTACAAATCTCAAGGCACACCTATTGTGCAAAATAGCCCTTATAACACGTGTTATCACTCATATCATGTAAAATATCTGTAAATGTGCATAATTATTTACTAATGCCAAATAAAATGTGACAAAGACAACTATATTACTCATGAAATATTTATTATATATTTCTGTCAAAAGTTCTGGAATGCGCTGTAGCGTCACAACTTAAGCATCATCTTTCTGCTAATAACCTCTATGAAACTTTTCAATCCGGATTCCGCTCAAACCACAGTACCGAAACTGCACTCCTCAAAATTACAAATGACCTTCTCCTCTCCTCCGATGCTGGTAACCTCAACATCCTCATCCTCCTTGACCTCAGCGCTGCCTTCGACACCATCAATCACTCCATCCTCCTCACCCGTCTTGAAACCACCTTCAACATCACCGGCACTGCCCTCTCTTGGTTCACTTCATACCTCTCTGACAGAAACCAGTTCATCTACATCAATAACTGCAAATCCCCCACCGCTCCTCTCCCCCAAGGTGTCCCTCAAGGTTCAGTTCTCGGCCCCCTCCTCTTCATCCTTTACCTGCTTCCCCTTGGTCACATAATCCGCCGTCATGGACTTCAATTCCACTGCTTTGCCGACGACATCCAGCTTCTCATCTCCACCAAGTCCATCTCCACTGCTACCCACTCCATCCTGACAAACTGCATCACTGAAATAAAATCCTGGCTCCAACTTAACTTCCTGAAACTCAACTGCGATAAACAGAGATGGGGTCGTTACTAAAAAAAAGTAATATATTACATATTACATATTACTTTAAAAAAAAGTAATATATTACACTACTTCGTTACTCTCTACATAAAGTAACTCGTTACTTTACTCGTTACTTTACTCGTTACTTTACTCGTTACTTTACTCGCAGGGCCGGCCCGCCCCTCCCTACAGGCAGATCACGCAGACTGCGGCGCACCTACAGTGTGCGCGCCACAGTTTTGCCTCTACGAGACTCCACTTGCACCCCCAATTACTATTGCATTAAGGAAGACATAACACAAGTCTTTATTTATGCTCTAAAATAGGCTACCAGCCACACAACAAGCTAACAGTCTGTGAAACGTCAAGACACTAATTAATGAAACCAGTTCAAGACGCATTATTCTTATTACATTACATTACATGTCACTTGTTAGACGCTTTTATCCAAAGCGACTTACATACTCAATACTGTGGGCAATCCCCACAGGAGCAATTTGGGGTGAAGTGTCTTGCCCAGGGACACAACGACATGCTGACTGCAGTGGGGTTTGAACCTGTGACCTCCTGATCCGAATACCAACTTATCATTCTTTATGAGGGCAGTAACGGTAAGGTATCTAATTACTTATGTATTTAGTATTCCATAACTTAGTAACAGAGATGGTCAAACTAAAGTGGTAGAGACAGAATTCCTACAATGAAGCGTGACATTGAACTGTTCACCCGTGAGAGGGCGATCAACAAAAGAGAGCGAGCGGCCCGTTGAGGGAGTTTACAGATGAAAAGACTCATCCATGTTTATGCAGCACTGCACGTGGAGATGTGGTCTCGCAAGTCGCGCAGATTACATAGGCCTACATGTATATAAACCTGCGGCGGAAACCCCTCTTGTCTGTCAGTGAGTGTGATTATTTTATAAAAGTAACGAAGTAACGCGTGTCGGGGCAATGTTAGTAACTGTAGTGTGATTACTAAATTATAAAAGTAACGCGTTACACTACTCCGTTACCGACAAAAGTAATATTATTACAGTACACCCAACTCTGGTGATAAATCTGAAATAATAATCATTGGACAAAACAAGCTCACCACACCTATCCATAACTTCACCCTCAACATAGACGGCTTCCCAGTTCAAACCTCCCCTCACATCCGGAACCTAGGCATCATATTTGACCAAACCCTCTCCTACAACAAATACATCAAACAGATCACAAAGACAGCGTTCTTCCACCTCAAAAACATCGCCCGTCTACGTCCATCCCTCTCTCCCACTGCTGCCGAAACCCTCATCCACGCCTTCATCACCTCCCGTCTGGACTATTGCAACAGCCTCCTCTACAGTTCACCTGCAAAAATCCTCAAAAAACTTCAATATATCCAGAACTCCGCCGCCCCGTCTACTCACCCACACCCGAATCCGTGAACACATTACACCCGTCCTCATCAAGCTCCACTAGCTCCCCATCCCCCAGAGAATTCAGTACAAGATCCTCCTGATGACATACAAAGCCCTCCATAACCTGGCCCCATCCTACCTGACTGACCTCCTCCACAGACACACTCCCACTCGCTCCCTCCGCTCTGCTACTGCCAACCTCCTGTCCCTCCCCACCCGGACCAACCTCAAGTCCTGGGGCGGCAGAGCCTTCTCCGTTGCTGCACCCACCCTCTGGAACTCACTACCCCAATCCATCAGAGATTCTTCCTCCCTCACAGCATTCAAAACATCACTCAAAACCCACCTGTTCAATACTGCATTCAACCACTGACCCCCCCGCCCTATTTTCTGTTTTGTTTATCTCTTTTTGTATTTCTTTATTATCTATTTTTTTTTTCTTTTTTTTTTTCTTAATTCTCTGTCAAAGCGTCTTTGAGTTTCATGAAAAGCGCTATACAAGTCCCATGTATTATTATTAACGAAATATTTCAGAAATTAATTTGAAACTTTATCAAATTAGGCTTCATCAAAGCAGCAACACACTCATTTAAACCAGACAGGTCACAACATTAAAAATGAGGCAAAGGAAACTCAGCAGAAATTCAGCACAGAGAACTGTCAATGCAAGGAAGCTGCATTGTCCATGGTCCTGAACTACACATTATAAATGTAACACTTCAGCAATCAGCATTAAAACATGTGCTATTGTAAATATTTTTTGCGGACTTACAAATTAGTGAGATACATGTGCCTGTCGAGGCGCGCAGAATGTTTGAATCCTTGGTGGCACTGAGGAGAGGGCCACTCGCAAGTCCTGTTCAACAGAGAGCCGTGACCTCCTGTTGTTCTTCATGTAAATCAGAGTAGAGAACGCAAACTCCAGAGATGGGGTCGTTACTAAAAAAATGCAATATATTACATATTACTTTTTTTTAAAAGTAATATATTACACTACTTCGTTACTATCTACATAAAGTAACTCGTTACTTTACTCGTTACTTTACTCGCCGAGCACGTACGAACTGCGCATGCGTGAGTGGCAATAACTCTCCTTACCAGCAGGCGGCGGTAGTGTGTATTTGTCATTCAAAACAGGCAACAACCGGAAGACAGAGAAGAAGAACAGACTACGTGATATAAACAAAGAACAACTAGCGTGTGCGGTAGCGTCACCTTAGCATGTGTTCTTTGCAGGTGTGTGTTGAGGTTTGACCACGTGGTGTTTCCGGCAGTGGATCACAGCTTCTGGCCTGGACACAGTTTGCACCTCACCGTCACATTCCTGTCTATTCTTCGGACGGACTCAAAATAATGGGCATACCTCCACCCCTCGAAAGTTATCGCTGACTCAGCCATGTTTATGCAGCACTGCACGTGGAGATGTGGACGCACAAGTCGCGCAGATTACGTACATATAAACCTACAAAGTACTGATATAGTAAATTAAAAAATAATTTTTTTTCTGTAGTTGTATATTGCAATAATAACGTATGGTTGTCACAAAATCCCACGGCACACCCGGACTTGCCTCACGGCACACCAGTGTGCCGCGGCACACCGTTTGGGAACCACTGCCCTAGGCAACCCCCTGAGGACCTGAGGAACTACTTGGAAGACAGACAGGTCAGCGTGGTGGCCGGGCTCGGGCCATGGTTCCCGGCAGCCGCAGCCTTCCTCCTGACGCCAGCAAGGACCCAGCCTGCCCTCGCATCACCACAGCCCTGTCAGGGTTGGGGAAAAATAGGACCCAAATGCAGATTGAGGAGTGAAGCGGGTTTCAAAATGAAACAAAAGGCGAGCTTTATTTACAAAAGCTGAAAAACATGAATCCATGAACAGGTAATGTAGCACGAGATAGCATCCAAACAAAAGGTGACTGTGACCAACATGAAGGGAGACATGAAACAAACAATGAACCGACAGGGGAACACAGGAAGAGACAAGACTACATACAGGGAGGGGTAATCACGAGACGAGAAACAGCCGGGCAGGGGAGGCAGAAACACAAGGGCAATAGGTGAACTCAATTAGACACTCAGACACACCAGGGAAACTAACGACAGGGAGGAAAACACAGGGAGAAAAGAACAGCAACAAAAAAACCATTACCAGACACAATCAATCAATCAATCAATGTTTATTTATATAGCCCAATATCACAAATGTTACATTTGTCTCAGTGGACTTTACAGTTTGTACAAAATATCAGTATGACAATACGACACCCTCTGTCCTTAGACCCTCACATCGTACAAGGAAAAACTTCCGGAGAAAACCCACAGTTTAAAGGGAAAAATGGGAGAAACCTCAGGGAGAGCAACAGAGGAGGGATCCCTCTCCCAGGACGGACAGACGTGCAATAGATGCCGTGTGTAAATTGAAAAGATAATACATTTGCAACATAGGTAGTCCAAATGTTTGGAAATGCATGTGTGTATAATAGGAAGATGAATCCACGAGGATATCCATCCAGGACCTATGATCCAGGACCACAGCCACGACTCAAGATCCAGGGCTCGCGATCCAGGACAGAGGAGCGCAGGATCATCCATGACTCCGGATCCCGGCGTATATAGACACCAAAAAGAAAGACATTTGGGGAAGCTGGGTTAATCGGAACATGAGAGTACACAGGTATAGACAGAGAGAAGGAAGAAGTAAGATGTCCCCCGACAAACTAAGCCTATATCAGCAAAACTAGGGGCTGGATCTAATCAGCCCTAACTATAAGCTTTATCAAAAAGGAAGGTCTTAAGCGCACTCTTAAAAACGGATAGGGTGTCTGCCGCCCGAACACAAACTGGAAGCTGATTCCACAAATGTGGAGCTTGATAAGAAAAGGCTCTGGCTCCCATTGTACTTTTAGAGACTCTAGGAACAACCAACAACCCTGCATTCTTGGAACGCAATGCCCTAGTAGGACAGTAGGGTATAATGAGTTCTTTAAGGTAAGATGGCGCCTGCCCATTAAGGGCTTTGTAGGCGAGAAGAAGAATTTTAAATTCTATCCTGTGTTCTATAGGGAGCCAGTGTAAGGCAGCCAGAACAGGAGTAATGTGGTCCCTTTTCCTAACTCTGGTTAGTACACGAGCTGCAGCATTTTGAATCAGCTGAAGCGACTTGACTGACTTCTTGGTACACCCTGATAATAAAGAGTTACAATAATCCAGCCTTGAAGTAACAAATACATGGACTAGTTTCTCTGCATCGTTTTGAGGCAAGATATGCCTGATTTTTGCAATGTTACGTAGATGGAAGTAGGCGGTCCTTGAAATTGATTTATGTGGGCGTTAAAGGATAAATCCTGATCAAATATAACACCAAGATTCCTTACAGTCTCACTGGAGGCCAAATTAATGCCATCCATAGTTAGTATATCCTTAGATAATTTGTTTCGTAGATTCTTCGGGCCAAGTACAATAACTTCAGTTTTGGTCGTGTTTAACATCAAAAAGTTTAAGGTCATCCACGTTTTTAAGTCCTTGAGGCAGTCTTGAATTGTATTTAGATGATTAATTTCATCAGGCTTGATTGATAAATATAGTTGAGTATCATCCGCATAACAATGAAAGTTTACAGAATGATTCCTTATAATATTGCCTAACGGAAGCATATATAATGTGAACAAAATAGGTCCGAGCACTGAGCCCTGTGGCACTCCATGGCTAACTTTGGTTTGCGTGGAAGATTCATCATTGACACGTACAAACTGAGAGCGTTCAGATAGATAGGACCTAAACCAGTCTAAAGCAGTTCCCTGTATGCCAACTAAGTGCTCTAGTCTTTGCAATAAGATATCATGGTCGATAGTATCAAATGCAGCACTGAGATCGAGCAAAACAAGAATAGAGACACGTCCCTTGTCAGAGGCTATTAGAATGTCACACAAAACTAAAACCGTGACATGACATAAGAATCGTGACAGAACCCCCCCCCTCAAGGGACGGATTCTAGACGTCCCTAAACACACAAATAAAGTCCAAACTTCGGGCGGACGGCCCAGGGGGCAAGGCAGAGTTCGTGGTGGGGGTCTCAGGCGGACGGCCCGGGGTCAAGGCAGAGTTCATAAAGGGGCGAAGGCCACAGCGGGCGAACTCAGGGGGCCGGGCCATGAGGGCGAAGGCAGTGGCTGGAAGAGTCAGGGGGCCGGGCCCGAGGGCGAGGACCGCGGCCGGGAAAGTCAGGGAGCCGGGCTCGAGGGCGAAGACCGCGGCACTCAGGGGGCCGGGCTCGAGGGCGAAGAACACGGCTGGAAGAGTCAGGGGGCCGGGCCCGAGGGCCGCGGCCGGGAACGTCAAGGGGCCGGGCTCGAGGGCGACGACCGCAGTACTCAGTGGGACTGGCGCGAGGGCGAAGACCACGGCTGGGGAACTCAGGGGGCCGGGCACAAGGACGGGCAGGAGCTGGTGGAACCCCTGGCGGGTCAGGCGTAGACGGGACCCTGGATGGAACATGGGCTGGTGTCAGTGGGACCCACGATGGAGCAAGGGCTGGTGTCGATGGGACCCGAAACAGGACAGGACATGGTGTTGGCAGGAAACCCGGCGGAGCAGGTGTCGGCGGGACCCCCAACAGGACAGGAACTGGTGTTGGCAGGAAACCCGGCGGAGCAGGTGTCGGCGGAACCCCCAACAGCACAGGACATAGGGTTGGCAGGACCCCCGGCAGAAGAGTAGTCGGCGGGACCCCCAACGGGACAGGACATGGAGTTGGCAGGACCCCCGGCAGAACAGTAGTTGGCGGGGCCTCCAACGGCACAGGACATAGGGTTGGCAGGACCCCCGGCAGAAGAGTAGTCGGCGGGACCCCCAACGGGACAGGACATGGAGTTGGCAGGACCCCCGGCAGAACAGTAGTCGGCGGGGCCTCCAACGGCACAGGACATAGGGTTGGCAGGTGTTATGGAAATCTAAAAACCCCAATACTGTAGAGTACAAGTCAGAAAACAAATAAATGGTGAATCAGACACAGTTGTCTTTCTGGTGATGTTTATTCGAGGCCTCAAACAAACATCAGATACAATAAAATATAGACACAGGTCTCACAGAGTATAGGATAGTCTGCGCGAGTGTGCACAGTTCAATAATAATAGCAAAGCAATATAAAGGGAGAGTAAAAAGGTGGGGAGGAGAAGAAATCTTCACACGGTCACATTGTCATTAGACACCTGGCCTTGAGCTGTAGAAGTTCTCGTGTGACTTTGTGTGAGTCAGCTCAGTAGCCAAAACAGCTCTGTGGCCTTGAAGTAGAGAAGATAGAGGAAAACAGCACATCTAACCAAATGAGAAGCATTTGGTTACTTTGAACATATCAGGATATAATACAATTTCCACTACATTCCCCACTTTTGATCATACTTGATCAATAAAAACAAATGACAGGATAGACTGATATAACACATCAATGAATACACTCCATCGCTGGTTTAAGTAAACACATCCCAAATATATCATAGAAAACTGGCTGTTTGTGTGGAGGACAGACTCCAATATAATGTAAGCATAAGAGGAGAGTACACTCGATTCACATGATTATATTGATTATATTGTAGTGTCGGAATCAGACTCTTCTGATTCTAGCTGGTCTATCTCACTGTGGCGCAAAGGATTGTCTTGTAATGGAATAGCAGTATACTGAACGAAAGCTGAGGATACCATGCTGGAAACGCACTTCTTCAGTATTGGGATAATCAAACAGACATATAATATGACACAGGTCAAGAGCAAATTGGTGCTGCATGAGCATATTCTAGAGGCTATTATGAATGGGGCATGACCTGGAAGCCTTGCGTCGTCTCGTAAGTGAGGTTCTCTAGCCGAACGTGTAAGGTATCTATGTTATGGGCATTGTTTACTGTACCCCACCATGGAAACAAGCCACCAAAGAATTTAGCTCCAGTGGACGTCAGCTCTCTTTTTACCTTGTGGTGGTCGGGGTGTTGGAACTCTGGGTAATGATGTGTCGTGTACATTAAGGACGTGAGGACCGTGACTGCTGGATTCAAATCCACTAGAGTGCATGTACCTATCCAGAGGGGAGCCAGAACTTGATAGAGCTTGTCGCCGCACAACCAAACGTAATCTTGTGGCGAGCTAAACCCAGCATCACTGGGCCAGGCCAGTTGGAGGGAAATATGGTTAACATCAGGGAATGCTACGTTAGAAAGGATTCTTCCAGGGACACTGAATATGCAATACGAGATATTGTAAACACTGTAACTGCACTGTGCGATCTTCCCCATCCCTTAGAAGGCTTAGAGTAATGTTACCAATCCCTGTCTTGACCAGCCCCTCTGCCCATGTGGTTCGCCCTGCTCTCCCCATGTACCTCTTAGATACCTCGATTTCGGCTGACATGCTGTGTGCTGACCATGGATACATAAAATATAGGACTAGTCCTAACACATCTATCATGGCAAGTATGCAGAGGAACCATTTTATGATTGTCCAGGCTCTCCGGTAGTATTGCTCACGGTTGCGTTGTCGTTTTCCCAGGCGAGCCGTCATCACGAGGTGGGAATGCTCCATGGGGTGTGTGTGTGTATTCCCTCGGTCGATGTTGTGACACGGACAGTCAGACTCCGCACACCGGTAACACAAACGAGGAACCAGAGAGCATATGGAACCGCTCAGCTGGCACTCGCTCGTGATACCTTGTGTGTAGTGTGTTTTGGTGTATGTAGTGCAAGTGTGGTGCAAGTTGGTGATTAGGACACATCACTTGTTGTCATCTACTTTTGTTGGTGACTAGGACACGTCACTTGTTGTCATCTACTTTTGTTGGTGACTAGGACACATCACTTGTTGTCATATACTTCTGTTGGTGATTAGGACACATCACTTGTTGTCATCTACTTTTGTTGGTGACTAGGACACGTCACTTGTTGTCATCTACTTTTGTTGGTGACTAGGACACATCACTTGTTGTCATCTACTTTTGTTGGTGACTAGGACACATCACTTGTTGTCATCTACTTTTGTTGGTGACTAGGACACATCACTTGTTGTCTTCTGCTTCTACCGTTTCTCCTTTCCTGTGACTACGACCTTGCAGTGGCTGGCGTGGACCCACGTAGCTCTCTCTCGGCGACCTTGACCGCTGTCTGGTTGACCAGACGCAGGTAGGGGCCAACGATTGGATTTCCAGCTCTTTCTCCGGAAATCCTTGACCAGCACGAAGTCGCCGGGTTGGAGATGGTGAAGTGGACCAGTGGCAGTCGCTAAAGTGGATGACAGGTTAACATACAACATAGCAACATAGCAACATAGCATCCTCACACAAAGTTGTGGAGGGAAGAGGACATCCTGGAGCCTTGAGTCCAATCTGTGGAGGAGCCCCAAAAAGGATTTCAAATGGCTGAGTTGGCTCCGTGTTCGTTCCCACATCCTCATGTACATCAGCTCAATGGACAGAGCTTGTGTCCATGACAGACCTGTGTCTGCACAGCATTTTGCTAGTTTGTTTTTGATTGTGCCGTTCCCTCTTTAGCAAACTGTGAACCGTTGTTCTAATTTAAGATGTTCTCTGATGGGCTAAGCTCAATGAAATCCAGCATTAGGTGCTAAATGAATTTTGCTTAATGCAAATTACCCCCCTTCAGAACCACTCCTGATTTATAGCCTCTAACATCCCCCCTTTTTACACATTGTCCAACCCATGTGTCAAAAACAGCCCCAACAGCCTTCCACCGAGCCTTCTCAACTGGTGTAGCTAGCTGCTGAAGTGACGACATGTTGTCAGTGAAGGAGGAGACAGGGATTCTAACAAATGAGTGTAAGGTGCGTGAGGTGCGAGAGGAATCAGACTCTTCCTTTGCGGCTGAGTCAGCAGCTAAATTAGCAGACCCAATTTCTTAGGGAAACTGGGTCTGTACTGCTTGCAGAAATTGTCTACACTTCCAAATAGCCACACAATCGTGCACTACCCCAAAAGCATAGCGTGAGTCAGTGTAAATAGTCACGGTTTTGTCTTCTGCAAACGTGCAGGCTTCAGTTAGTGCGATGAGCTCTGCTGCTTGTGCTGAGACATGGGATTGGTCGGGAACGGAGTACAGCAGAATCTGAAACAACAGGAAAAACCCCACCCGATTAGTGCCCCCTTGGTCGCGACAGGCAGACCCATCAACATACAAAATGAGGTCAGCGTTGGTCAGAGGAACGTCTTTTAAGTCCGGTCTAGGTGTGCACACAGTCGTGTTCGTCACCTTCAGGCAAAGGTCAATAAGAGGGTTCTTACACCTTTTCCAAAATCAAATTCAAGCACTTTTCAAGCATCTTACAGCTGTTGTAAATTACATATTTATATGCACATACTCAAGTGAGTATTTCCCTACCTCACATTAACTCAGATGTTCTTTATGCTATAAACAACCAAATGTGTGTTTCGTGATAGCATTCTACACGAGGATGAAAAATTAAAGAAAAGAAAACTAAGTTTGATATTAATATCAAAATGAGTGATCTGTACGTCTAAAAACCCAATTCAAGCGACCTTTCACCTCCACTTAATTAAATGCACTGGTTGCAAGATAAAAAATGTGAGTTAATTGATTTTAGATAAACAGTTTAAGTTGCAAGTTAATATTGTGTGTCATTTGAACTCTGATTTCTGCATTAATTGATTTCACCCTAAATTCAAGTTGAGGTATTGTAATGCAATTGGCTTGATAACTTATTGTTCTACACCTTGAGTTAAGGATTTCAAGTCCACTCCCACTTAAGATGCCTGGACAAGTTCCCACAGTTAAGACAAATAGAAATATACAAAGGACATTTTAAGGTGAGCGTCATCTTTTGTAATTCAAATACAACTTGAAATTCAAACTCTCCTGATTGAAACATCATGTGTTGAAATAAACAACTCTAGTTCAAAAATAAAAAGTGAATTGCCTAATATTTTTGTTGTGGAATCAATTAATTTCTTTCTTTAAAGGCAAAAACATGAATAAGCTAAAAGGAAAACCCTATTGAATACAATATTATTTGGAGCAACTTAATTTACAAATGGCTGTCAACTTAAAAACATCTGTCCATGTTCAACATGTGGTAATTAAGTATACACAACTTAAGATTACATTTAAATCATACGGTAAAACAAGTTGGAACGTTTGGAGTAATCAACTTAAAAACTTGTGTTTATGCTACCAATTATTAAGTAAGTGGTAATTGAAAACACCTCTATGTAGAGGAAGCGCCTTCTCCCCTAACTCAAATAACTTTGTTGCTTTAACAAAATGTCATTAGAAGTTGTCTTAACTCAATAACCATCGATGCAACCTATTGCCTTGATTCTCTTTGTTAAGCCAAGCATTTGTTTTTAGAGTGTACGTAGACTGGGCCTCCCATATAACCTGGCTGAGCCGATATAAAAACAATCAGCCAAATAACTTCTCAAAACATCATTGATTACTATTTTTTGAGGTACTTTTAGGTTGGCAGTGAACATAAGTCAGAGGTACCTGGTGTACTTTTCCTTCACTACATGTATTTAATACCTTCAGTTACTTCACAGATCTGGATGAACGATGTGAAATATAATCAAGTGATATAATCAGACTTTAGTTCCACCTGGAGTAAATCCACCAGCTACCCTGCAGTATACAAAGTACTTCAAACTAGCTGCACCTTCACCAGCTTTGAGAACACTTTCATGATCAATCATTATAAAACATATCATATATATTATTCTGAAATGGACCAATCTGCACAACGACTACTTTCACTGTCGCTACTTTCACTATATTTAGATGAGAATACTTTTCTACTTTTACTTGAGGAACATTTTGAATGCAGGACTTTTACTGTACCACTCTGGTACTTCTACTTTTATTCAAGTACAATATCTGAGTACTTTAGTCTGAATTTCTAGCTACAAAATCACGCAGCGCTGCATAAAAAATAACCTCACAATGGTAACAAGTGGAAAATAATATTTACAAATGTGTACAATGATTTGTAGGTAATTTTGACTACTCAAGACACCTGACTTATACAAAGGAAGACTGTGTTCATTCTACAATTACATGGGATTAAAGTAACATGTAGTTTTACTTGTATAATATTTCCATTTTGTATAAAAGACAGTTTGTTTTCATCTGTTTTAGAACAAACAAAGTATTGGCTTCAGAATACCAAACTTGTTTCGGCAAATTCAGATGATAAATACAACTTTGAAACTTGTAACGGCATAATTACAAGCAGAGAACGGAGTAATGTAACATCACAGCAAGCATAACAACAGCCGTGTGTTATGAACACTGCTGTGGGTGCGCAAATCATGAGGTCATCAAACTGGCCTTGTATGAGAGCGGTGCCTTTAGAAACTTGGAGAGAGACCAACCTTGTATACAATGCCTGGTTGTACGCAGTAGCCTTGACACAAACGTGTGAATCTGTAAGGTTTACCCTTATATTCAAATGTGAACAAATTGACTGTCTTTGTGTACAGGAACACTGAAAAATGCATTTGAGAGATCTTATTACAGTAAAAAATGCTGCAGAGGCTGGAACTTAGGAAAGAATCAGATAAGGACTTGGGACGAGCGTGCATAGCTGCATAGCATTTACAGCTGTAAATCCTGGACAAATCTCCACTCGTCAGGAGGTTTTGTCTCTGGTCTTTTTGACAGGAAACACTGGAGTGCGTACCGGAATCGTTACACGGAATAATGACCCCTTGTTTAAACAGAGAGGTAACACTGGCTGAATGCCATCAACAGCTTCACGTTTCAATGGGTACGGGGGTTGATTTGAACGGAACGTGGACATTAAACATACGTCATATCTGTGAGCTGCCCAGAGTGAGTATGGCACATCTGAAAGCGCGGCAGGAAGCTCAGAGATATGAGAATGACCTCATCATCCTCAACCAACAGCAATGTGCGTAGAACGGCTACGTTTGTGCACATTTTCATCTTATACATGTCACCTGACATATAGTACATAACATATTCTGTGTGTGTAGGTGTCCAATCAGTGACTGACTCCAAATCTTTAACGATTGGATCCAAATCCCTCTATCTCTCAGTGGGCCCCCCTGGCTAGTGAAATGTGTGGACCGCCCCTGGGATTTGACACAGTTTGTGTTGTGTGGGTGTGCAACAGGAACCAGCTGTGCAGCGAACTCCAAGCATAGTTTTAAGCATGAGCTCCTCATTCACACATTCTAACAGAAAACTCTCATCATTCCCGGTCAGGGAACCACATTTACACGGATCATCAACAACGTTAGCACGTATAATGCAAATGAGAAGCCTCCATGAACACAGCAGGTGGAAAAACACGTTGATCAGTCAAAACGCAACAACGCCTGAGAATCAGGATATGTCAGCAGCCATTTAATACACATTCACACAGTCTTTATCATCAAAAGCCAGTTTTTGAACCATCGTAGGAGATGGCTTTAAACCCCTCATTTGTGGAATAAATGAGATCTAAGCCGAACCGGAGTTTCAGATCTCTGCCCAGTAAATGTATTAGGCAGACGGAGGATAAAAGAAACTGTTTTTTTACTGATGTGGGAAATGGATTGACTATCATCACCGTTATCTCCACTCTGAAGTGATACAAAAACTTCTCCTTTACAGTCACCCCAGCCGCTCCTATTGAGTGCATACATCTACCACTAAATTTGCAATCAGGCAAATCTGCCCTTTTTACTATAGAACATCAACACCCATGATAGCTAAAGTTAGTATGGGACATTTCTCAAATGCTGTTTCACTGTCATATTTCAAATATGTACCCTCTTTAACCACAGGCATGTCTTCTACATTTTCCAATTTTCAATAGCATGATGTTTGCGTGTGTCACTTCCCTGGTTCGATGATGCTGGCTGAATTTCCATCTCGCTCGATCGGGTCCCCTCCTCCCCATCTGGTGTAGGTCAGTCTGATTGTGAATGACGTCCTTGCTGTCCTCCACTCGCCAGTGTTCTGTGAGCAGTCCCATAATCCAATGTTCAACACTGCCACACTTGAAACATCTTTCTCAAATGAAGGTCTTGCTTCTCGTCTTCTGCCTCGGAAAACCTCTTCTGCCTCTCCCTCGGTATTGTGACCGGCCAGCATTCTGCGTAGCATTTGGTTACTTTGAACATATCAGGATATAATAAAATTTCCACTACAAAAGATATTGGTTTAAATAAATGAAGTATTGACTTAAATACACTGATATACATTCCATTAACCAGTTAAGCCCTGAGCCTGTTTTTCAGGTTTCAGGCTTGAAAATGCCACTAACACAACAAATGATATATCTTCACTTCTAAAAAGGGGTAAATTAATAATTATTTTTCTCAAAGCAAGGTTACATCTGTGAGTTGGATGTTGAAGTGTCAGAATCAATATAGATGTTTTTATTTTAAAGTAAATTCAGATGGAACATAGTAAAAACATGTAAATTCTAATGTCCGCCTAAAAAAAACCTTTACTTATAGTGAAAACCACCCTTGCATGATGGGTTAGTAGACTAAAAGCTTTAGGAATCCAAACTATAACATATAATAAGTACCCTGTATCAAGATTGATGCAAAACAAGTGATATTCAACCTTTTTAGAGAGATTTAGAAAAATAAAGTCCAGGTGGACTCACCTCTGGGTAATTTGGGAACCATCGGTTCCATTTGACCTTTTTCACTGTACAAATCATTGGTCATTCTCCTCTCTGTTGTGCCACCCGAGTTCTTCTTCTGTCGTTCTGGAAGAGGAAGAACCTCGGCCACGCTTTCTGGGTTTTACACATTTATCTGATGCTTTTCCTTTTCCTGGCTGAGGAGTGGGAGCCCCACCTCGGCCACGCTTCCTGGGTTTTACAGATGTGTCTGACGCTGCAGAAAGCTGGTAGAAAGCAGACGATGGTAGCTTTGGAAGTGAGTGCTTTTTGGATGCAGGCTGAGTGGCCAATACTGGTGCAGATCTCTTTCTAGTGAAAGGTGAGGCAGAAGTTGAGGAATGTGAGGGTGAGGCAGGTGTGGGCTGGGTGAAAGTAGACAATGGTGGGGGTCCAGAAGCCATTTCATCCTCATCTCCATCACTATGAAAACAAATGTGGAATAACAAAGAGATTAGATGAATTCCTGTAATTCCTGTTTCCTTGGCAGTAAACATGGCATTTTGAGTGTGTGAATGCAATACATTTAGTGACTATAGACGAACACTGGCCTATACTTTTAGTAAATGTAACGGACAATAAACACTATTTGGTATTTTTGTAAATAATCCCTCTAATTCCTGCCAAACATGCCATTTTGCGTGTGAATTTACATTACATTAAGTTTCTTACCTTTAAAAGGGTATGAAACATTAATAGTTTCATAAATGTTAAGAAACCCTGAGACATGTGAGAAACAAAAAACTGTGGGAGGGGTCCACTGGGGGGGACCTTCGGGCTTAACTGGTTAACCAATACTAAATACTAGATCACCTACACATCAGATAAGTTGAGGGGTTTTTCCATGCAAAAAGTTACATTTAGATGTTAACAAGCAATATGACTTTGTCAGCTTTCTAATTTAATGTATTGAAGGCAAAGATATTTAACACATAGTGAGAACTGCTGCTATTTATCTCTCAATATTGTCTGTAAAAAACATGGTAAAAGTGATTCTTTCAGTGAGACAACAGAGCAAGCTTCTACAGTTGCACTACGTTTTGATAACAGTTCATTATTATTTTGATAATAACATATATTTCAATGTTGATGAGCTTCATACTGTTCATTCATAATCTGATTGTCTTTGTAGCTCATTGTTGAAATAAAAAAAAACATTACAATGACAAAATAATGATATCTACAGCCCCTAAACACACAAACACACCTCTTTCATAAATAACACACTTGTTCTGCAATAATATGTTTTATGTTTCCTGTAATTTTTGTTAGGAAAGGACATGCCTGAAAGACACGACATCTTCTCCTTCTCTGAGGGTCAAGAAGAACATCCAAGAGGAACATTAAAAGCTGATGTTATGAGATTTTAAGACCAGTACAGGACATTCACTAAGAAACTACTTTTATTGTATACACAGTCAGCTGATCGAATGCAGCTATTTCCACATCTACACTCCATCAGCTGATTATTTCTATTTGCCTCACAACATGTACCTTGTTTTGCAACGTCACAAATAAATGGGGCCAATCTTCAGTCAGATGTGAATGTGTAATCTAACATTTTCAGTAAGAATAATGGACAAAAGGAATGCAAATACAAATACAATTTATTGAAATGTGAACCAAAACTTCATCAAACATGTTTTAAATAAAAAGCACATATAGACAGAAGGTGTAAACCTATTAAATGTATAAGTAAACACATTTAGTCAAATAAAGTGACCGACTAGGCCTGTGCAGTTGGTATCAGCTTTGCCCAGCATGGGCTCCTCCATCAGGCCTGGTCCTCCTCGCAGAGGAAAGACCCTCAGTCCTCTCCAAACCAACAGACAGGACGTCCATCACACGGAGGTTTCTCCCTGAAGTCTCTGCAGCTCTCTGGACACCACGCTGTCTCAATCCGTCCACACTGAATATGAGAGGGGGAAAAGGAAAATAATAAATGCTTTAGACAATAAGAAACATAAAGTTGACTGTTGAGTTGCTCAGTTTTTTTAGATTGTCAATACTATTACTGTATAACTAATATCTCAGGTTAAGAGGCACATTCAAATAAAGATTGGTCTTTAAATACATTTTGTCTTTTGAATTGTTTGTCTAAAGTCAAGGATCTAGAACTGGTACTTAGTTTTAATGATACAGTCTGGTTATTATGCTGTTTGGAGGAGGCCTCACAGGTAAGAGCGCTAACTAGCTACCATCACATGTACCTTAGCTTGACTTAAATGTATTAAACGTATAGTTAAGTGATATCAAAGTATAAATAACTAATGTCATGCAAACATATTAATATTTGCTTGATTCCAGAGTTGAATTTAGCACAATTGCATACAAACGTTAAGGGGTTTTAAGATTCTGAAGTATTATGCTAAAAACTCAATAACTTAGATTATTATTTATAGTTTTGCTGAATAGTTTCATGTCCGCTTACCTTAGAAACGTAAAATGCGACGGCAGCGTGCAGATGGGGAGCATGTTAGCTTAGCTTGGTAGCTTCAGCTAGCTCTGGAACTTCCAGCTCGGTGGCAGCAGGTCCCGCCTCGGCTCCGCCTCTTTGCCCTTATTTGGAGAAGGCGGGAGTTGAACTCTGACGTCACTGTCGAGCCGTTAGTGGCTGACTCCGCATACTAAGGGCTTCACGGCAACTCTGCAGAATCTTATGGGTGACGTCCATTTATATATACAGTCTATGGTATTTACACAACTAATGGCCCATCAACCACAGCTCTCTCCCCTCTCCCCCCTGATCTTTCTTCTCCAGCAGCTCCCTCTATACAAATCAAACTGTTGACGGTGTGAAAGCACCTATTGTTTTAAATAATGGTCGGAATGTGACCTGTGAGCCTTCTGAATTACCGTGGGACAGCACATTATAAACTAAATCTTATCTTAATAATATCTTCATATTAATAATAATAATAAATCATACAGTATGTGTCCGAAAGGGAGCAGGAGGAAGCAAACACAAACATATACAAAAAATATACTGCATATTAAAGCAAACGATTGTAAAGGTAAAAGTATGAGCATAACTGTTACAGCCGCTGTTACACCTTGTGCTGTTAACTCTGTGTTGTGTGTATATGTGAATGAGGTGTGCAGTCCATCAGCTGTTATTGGCCGTCCCGACCTCGCAACATCCGCGGTGATTGGACGGACGTCATCCAATCTCCGCTCGCTTCTGCCACGTCATCCGGGGGAGGAGTACAAAGACCGGGCACGGACATCATTCTGGAGGCTCTGTATTATGGGACATACACCTCAAGCCTCTCGCTATACTACCGCCATACTGTGTGATTCGTTAGACTGCCTAGCAGTGTGTTTACCCTGTGATTCGTTAGACTGCCTAGCGGTGTATTGTAGTAGCGTTGTGTTTAGCATTCCTGTGTATATTGCTTCGATCCAGGTGACTAGCACCTGGAGACCAGCATTTGTGTGTATAGTACTTAGATCCAGGTGACTAGCACCTGTAGACCAGTATTTGTATATACATTGCGTAGATCCAGGTGATTAGCACCTGTAGACCCGCACCAGCTGTGTTCTCCCACAGCCCCGTTTTGTTTGTTTTGTTTCCACTTTAGAAGTGAGATTTTCTTTCCTTTTGTATAGTACTGGGCAACTCTCTTTTGGAGACCCGTTGTGTTAGATAGTAACAGTTTGACCCGTTGTTGGGCCATGCTGTTTTGTGCATATCATTTTACTTACTTGCAGTTACAAATAAACCGCTGGTAACACATACCAATTCTACTCTGGTCGTGTCGTTTCCCTTTTGTTCCCCCTAGCCAATTGGGAATGTAACAATAACAAATAAAGAAGTGTAATGTAAACATTTACATTATTATTTAATATATAAAGACGATATATTATTGAATTACAAGATTAGATATACTTTATTTGATCTAAAATATTGATGTGTTCAAATGCTCTTCAAAACACAACTGAAAGTCCATGAAAGTTGTCTTTCTGTATTTGTGAATGAAGCGCCATCTCCTGGTTAAAACCTGAAATTGAAAATCTGGCCACGCCCTCTTGGAAAATAGTGGGAGGGCTTAACATTCCTCGATACTGGTCTTAGGCAGGTCGTAGGCAGGAAGCTGTAAGCTGGAGTCTGAAATGAGGTGCTACATCTGTATTTGTTTTGTCTTGTTTGAAAAATACTAAAATATATATATTTAACAATAGATGTGTGTGAATTTGACATACAACTATTTGCTACGTTTTGCATTACAATTGATGACGTGTTTCATTTTTTCTAGGAAGACACGATCTCAGCATGCCTGAGTTGAGTTGTCACACATGTGATGCCACTTGGGCTGCTGGATTGGACGATCTTATCCAGAGTGGCTACTGGCCTGCTACGCTTCACTTCTCTACAATTTATGAAACAGATGTGTTTTATTCATTTGAAGAGATGAAGATGGACCAGGACTTTCCTGCCAGGCATTTTTAAGAATGCTGGATCAAAGAACTTTCCGCGTTGGCCGTGTGAGTACTACATGTATGTATCCTACAGTATTGATCATCTGTTGGTTTTGTGGATTTAAAAGATGTTAGTTGCATACTTTCTTCACTGAATTAATGGTTCATTTCTTTTTTGGAAATAGTCTGGGAAGATCTCAGCAGACAGCTTTCAGAACGTTTTTTGAGTGGGAGGCTGTCCGACTTGAGGTGGAAAACATCTGCAAAGAGGAGAGCTTCATCTGTCCTGCGTGCACCCCGGATATGCTTGCGGTTTCAGTGGATGGAAACCTCAAGCATGCAGCTAGGTACTCGGCAATGTTTCTAATCTCCATGTTTAACTCATAACAAAACTCTGTAATATGCAGCAACTATCCTGACACCTTAAAATACTGACAAAAACCTATGTTGTATTTAGATCCGAGGAAAAGGCCACATTTGAAGGCGTCTTCATTGCCAAGGATGAAGAAGTGACACGATTTGTGGACTATATCCACAGGACAACCAAACATGTAAAATGACAGACTATAATAATTATGTTCATAATTATTCTTAAATATATACAGGTTACCTTCTATTTAATATGTTGATAAGATTATTCTTTGGACTTTTATCAACCATTTTCAATATTTTAGGTCTCTGGAAGAGGTGTTTGTGGAGGGGAGTGGTCCGCAGCCAGAGAGACTTCCCAAAGATCCACCAGCAAGGTAGACGGAGAGGGACTGGAGCTTGCGGTGTGTCGGCATGGAGTGCTTCTCTGTGCATTGAATATGTACAGGGGAGACATGTTTGCTTATCCCTTGTTCTTGCAAGAACAGCTGTCAAGTAGCAAAGAGCTGTCCAGAGCTCCAGCACCTACTTAACATGAAACCCTTCCTTTCGGTATTTCATGCCAAAGCCCATGATTTCAAATACGAGGTAAGGAAACATTAACCAATTGATACCATTTTTTCTTTTTGAACACCTAACCTTTTTTTTGTTGATTTGAAAAGTACATATATTTGTTTTTAACCAGGTGAAATGGAGTGTATCAGGATGGGGCTGGACTAACAATCGGAGAGGAGGTGGAACAGGATGTGTTTGAGAGTGAAAGGCAATAGTGTGGAGTGTGAGCAATTTGATTTCCTGTTAAGGCACAACAGGATCTTTAATAAGGTAGTGATAAGTATGTTTGATAGTGAGGTGAAGAAAGAATGTGATGTAGGGAGGGAGTGTTGAATGCAGTCAATTAAGGGTGTTTTTTATCAGAATAAAATAAATGATAGGAAGATGTTGGAATGAAAGGTTGATAAAGTCAATGGACTGGAAGGAGTTATGGCTGTTTGGTATGAGTGAGTGCAAGGTTAGTCTCCTGAATTTCAGTTTGAGACATGCGGTTAAATTAAGGAGAAACATTGCACACTATGAGGGGAGGTTGGAAGATGTATGGGACAACATATTCAGAAATGTATGTTTATTTCCTACACACAAATTCAATGCATTATCCTTTCCATAAATAATATTATTAACATTATGAATGAAAAGGACGATAAAAAGAGACATTGGACTGTTATCCCTGTACATGGAAAAGGAGGTTTTTGTGGAAGGTTGCTCATTAATTGAAATGAATGATGGAAAGCTAAGGTTTCATTTTGAAATATGATTATGTTTTGTTTTGTATTGTTTTTCCCTATACTTTTAGGAGGTAGGATTACTATGATGTGAATCCATTTGTTTGGGCTCGATTGAAAGGCCATGGAGTTCCTTTCTTTGAGGGCTCTTTTATGTTATACAAATGTAAATTGTGTATTTTTATAATAAAATATTTTAAAAAGGGAGTGCGGTCGTCTTTCCACCAGAAGGTTGTGGGTTCGATCCCAGCCTGTGCAGCCAACATGTCGATGTATGCTTGGGCAAGATACTGAACCCTGAGTTGCTCCCGATGGCCAACGGTGTGTGAATGTTAGTTCCTAGAGTACGGTGCACCGCTCTGTGTGAATGACATGTAGCATGTAAAGTGCTTTGAGGGGTCGTAAAGACTGGATAAAGCGCTATATAAGTACAGTCCATTTATTAGTATTATTGTGTGTTTTTTTAAATATGCAGTCTTCCACAACACATCTGCCTTTGGAGGATGGTGTGATTTCCACCAATGCTGTCTGTCTGGTAAGTTTCATATTGTCTAATAAGTATACTATCAATTATGTTGATTTGGATGATTTTAATTGTTGTCTTAGAACCACAATAGTGCTATTTCAAATCATGTCCTGATAATATGACACGGTGTGTTACTTATTTTATGTTCTTAGGATATTCAACAAGCTATTCGAGATCGGTGCAACAAGACCACAGCAGCCAAGTACACCAACGACCTGATGCATGGTCTGAACACCACACGGGCTATGGCTGCTCACAGCGTGACTGGGCTTGGGTCATCAAGCAGGGGGGAGACACGACCATCCCTTCCTTCTGCTGAACTCACAAAGATTGTTTGTAAGTAATTATTGTATTTTATTATTGTCAGTTTTGTGCAGTCTGTTAAAGCAGGGGTTCCCAAAGCGGGGGAGATGATTTCAGAATCCTCTTCATGTGACCCCTGAGTTTGTTTAAAAAAAATATATATTTTAAAATAATTATTAATAATAATAATAACGTGTGCATCGACATTTGTATTATGTAAGTCTGTTTAATAGGTGAGCGGGACAAATAAAGGATGGCTTGGGTCATCTAGCAGGGGGGAGAAACGACCATCACTTCCTTCTGCTGAACTTAAAAATATATTTTTACTTTACTCGGAGGACGGGACCCAGCAGCTTCTACTGAAGGCAGTTTCCAACTGCTAAATGTACGAGCGTTGTTCGGTAAAGTTAGCCGACATGGGAATCTTCCACAGCGCAAACTCATGCCGGGACAAAATAAAGAAACTAAAGCAGGACTACAAAAAAATAAAAGACCATAACAACAAGAGTGGTAACGGCCGGAAGACCAGTAAATGGTATGATCGATTGGATGCTCTGCTCGGCCACAGACCCTCATTCTCCGGCACAGCATCGACCATCGATTCGGGCGCGCTGGTGTGGGAGGCCGCTGAAACGGCGGATTCAGTGGCCTGTGAATTGTACGACGATGACGAAGGTAAAATAAAATACATGCACTGCACTGTTTTAATCTGCACAATACTGGTCTCAGATGTACTTTTATTTGCTCAGTAGATCGAGCTAGCATTGCTAATAACTTAATTCTCGGCCGCTATGAAAACGTTTTGACTTGTGAATAAGTGTGTAATGTTTCTGTAATTTGCTTCACTAACTCATGGCACTAATCGTGTGTTTCAGGCGAGGCGGGACAACTCTCTGGATTGGAAACAAGTGAGCTTTCCCCTCCGGATCACAACAGCAGCACTTGCTCTTCTCCCTTTCCACCATCCAAACGCAAAAGTACGTACAAACACACTGTAACTACTCTGGTCTTGAAAGAACGTTACGCTTCGAACTGATGTCCACTAATCACGTTTATTTCCTTCTTGGTACAATTATCAAACACCGTGAAAATATATCGTTTACACTTTTAGCGCCCTTTTCACTCTCTCACAAACATCCGGGCTAGAGGTCACATGACTTCCGGTAAGAAAACTCTTATCATTTTTTGACAAAAATAAAACAAAGTTCAAGCAGACATTAAGCACTCTTCAAAAATACAAAACAATAAATAAGGGCACTTTGACAACCTACTAGTAAACAAATTCCTAGTATGTTATAAAACTACATGGCGATTATTCTGATCTTGTATATTTCTCGGGCTGATAACTTAAAGTGGACCTATCATGCTATTTTTAAATAATATATTGTAGGGCCATACCTATATAAGGTATATTTATACGTTTATTTTTTCAAAATACCAAACAGATCATGCATTTTAGCCATGCCTCATTTCGCTCTATTGCTGTTCTCCAGGCCTGTTTTTGCATGGGGCTGATTCTGTGACTTTGCTTGAGCTGCAGCTGACCGGCTCGTCTAGTCTTCAACCTTCCTAAATGTACCCACACCACCCCTTCACTGGCTTCCGGTAACTGCTAGAATCCACTTCAAGACACTGGTACTTGCGTACCATGCTGCGAATGGATCTGGCCCTTCCTACATCCAGGACATGGTTAAACTGTACACCCCAGCGCGTGCACTACGCTCTGCATCAGCCAAACGGCTCGCTGCACCCTCGCTGCGAAGGGGACCCAAGTTCCCATCAGCAAAAACACGTGGGTTTGCTATCCTGGCTCCAAGATGGTGGAATGAGCTCCCCATTGACATCATGACAGCAGAAAGCTTACACACCTTCCAGACTGAAAACTCATCTCTTTCGACTCCACTTCGAGCGATAGAACTATTAACAAAGCACTTATATACTAATAAAGGGCTGGCTTATCTAAAGCCAGTTGAGTAGCACTTGAAATGTTTGGCTCTATGAAACCTGATGTACTTTATGATTCTGTTTTCTTCAAGTGTGTATTTTGTTGGCCGAACGCACTTATTGTAAGTCGCTTTGGATAAAAGCCTCAGCTAAATGCAATGTAATGTAATCAGAGTACAAACGGCAGACAACATTGATACGGTGAAGCTACCGCTAAATAAAAACTTACAGCTTCCAAATTGGATGTGGCCTCACTGGCCTGGTCCCGGATGCTGGGTATTGATCCCGGTTTTAGCCTTAGTTTGGAGGCAAATCCTTCTTGTATTTATTGTGTCCCACCCCAAATTTGCAGCTGGGATAGAATATGAAAAAAATAAAGATTTGCTCCCGCAAGACATAATGCGGGAATGTGAGAGCAGACAGGAGTTGGTGGTGGAAGTTATCAACAATGTTGCAACCTTGAAAGGCAGGGCAGAAACACAAAAGTCTTACTCCACTACAGTTATTTGACAGCTTTAGTTACAAGTTTTGCAGATTTAGATTGTGTATACGAAATATAAGTACAGGTTAAGCTACCCAACTGCAATATTGACATTTATGCATCAATAATTATAATTGAATATGATTCTGAAATCCTGAGGGGATAATACATAATAAGGTGTGTTTGCTGCTGAGCCTATTTACTGTGCATACGACACACCTTGCACAGTTTGTTATTATATACTGTTTTGATACTGACACTTTATCTTTGCACCAAGGTGTGTCTGCACTTGTAATGTAGCCTGTTCACTGTGGTAAATAAAAGAGAGAACCAAAAGCACTGTACAAAAGATCAGCTTTATTGTCAATTTACAATTTACCTGCTGTTCAGATGCCTCATAAGGGCTGTGCGTGTGTCTTGCCCCCCAGCCTCGCGCATCATCAAGCTGGGTCGCCGGTAAGGCAGTCCATTCCTCCCTGTACTCATCACCATTACTCTCACACAAGTTTTGCAATATGCAACATGCTGCCACCTGGGATCTGATCTTGTCAATCCTGCAGTCGTTTCGCTTCATCAAGCACCGCCACCTGCCCTTCAGTCTGCCAAAAGCGTTCTCCACCACCACTCGTGCTCGGCTTGTTTTGTAGTTGTACGCACGTTGCTGGGGTGTGAGCCTTCCTTAGTCTTGGAAAGGTTTCATCAACCATCTTTGCAGGGTGTAGGCTGAGTCACCAAGGATATAGTAACCCACATCATGTCCACCAATATTCCTTGTTACATGAGGAAGTAGACCACCCCTATCCACAAAACTACCCAGTGATGGCATGCCTAATACTCTGCTATCATGCATGCTACCTGGTAAGCCAACGAAGACACTCCAAAAGAGGCCCCTACCATCCACAACACCCTGCAGGACGAGCGAGTGGCAGCCTTTGCGGTTGAAATACTCGTTGTGGTGTTCCTCTGGTCTCAGAATGGGGATGTGTGGTGGCGTCTTGATCCTTGTCTACAATTTAATAGCCACCTCTATCGGGGTTGTGGGTTTTGACGCGCCTCTCTTTGTTTCCAAACAATTCAGCGGAGATCGTAGTTGAATCAGATGAGCTTTATTCATTGATCCACACGGTACATACAGGAGGACACATTTCTTCGCTTCATAGTAACTCATTTTCCAAAGTAACAAAAAGAACACGGTCAAAAGACTTTTCCGTTTCCCCGTCTATCACCCTCAGCTGTGTCCCATCAACCTACCATATATAAGCATAGCCACACGTGATACTGACGCACATATCACAAATAATAAGTGAGCCTTAAATGAATGCATTTTAAACCATAATGTGACTCACAAAAATAGCCGATAATTTACATTATTATTAAGCCTAACATTCAGACAATAATAACAAAAGGTAAAATGGCTCTAACAGGATGTGTGATCCATCTACTGCACCTACACACTGTGGCACACCCCATCTGCGCTCAAAGAATAACGCCATCTCCTCTAACTTCTCAGAGTTCGGCCATGGCATAAACTCAGGAAGGAGTAGCATCACAACAGAGGAGCAGAACTCGTGCACACAGCAAAGCACCGTAGAGATGCCTCATATCCAGGATTTCCTAAATACCGAGGTCCAAACATGCTAGGGGGGTTCGGGGGATAACCCCCGAGATTTGTTGGGATTTTCATGATCTAGTGAGGTGCTTTTTAAGTCCTGTGGAGGGTCACACATTGGATAATATATTGATTTCAAACCAAGTCAGTGGCTGCAGCATAAATTATTTTTGAAAGTGTAACACATAATAATCAGTTGATTGTTACTATTAATGATCTGGACATGCAGAAGAGGCTAAAATGATCACAACACATTGTCAACATTCATTTTCCATCTCTCTCTCCTTTCCATAACCTGCAGCCTCTCTTCCATCTTCTTGAGTCTCTCTGTCTTCTTCCTGTTCTTTACTCTCTCTGTCCTCTACGCTTTCTCTTTGTTCAATCTCTCACTCGTCGCTCCTCCTCACTCGTCGCTCCTTCCAGTGAATTAAAAGCAATTCAGCCATTTAGTTAATTTCACTTTTTTGTTTGCATTTTTTTTGTGATTCTCAAAAGAGAACAACGATGTAAGCAAATTGTGTTTTATACAATTGTATGTTATGACATCATCACTGCAATCGATGTATGTTTTACAATTATGCCTATTATAAATGAAGACTATTGTTATAGATAAATAGATGGGGTTATTAAGCCTACATTCTTTTGTTTGCTCTCTCTCTCTCTTTTTGGCGGAGGTGCACCTGCGCACCAGTTATGTGCAGCCCTGCCTATAGTACACATTGGAATGATTTCTTACTTTATTTTGTACAACTAGGCTATATTACTATATATATAATATTATATTATATTATTACTTCTCTGAAGAACCAGCACCTTACCGTGGTAGAGAGGTTTGTGTGCCCTGATGAACCTGGGGGCTGTGTTGTCTGGAACCTTGTGTTCCTGGTAGGGTCTCCCATGGCAAATTGGTCTCAGGCAAGGGGCCAGACTAAGATTGGTTCAAAAGACCTCATGAAAGAACAACAAAGAAGTGAGGATACCCGGCCCGGAGGAAGCCCGGGGTCCCCTTCTGGAGCCAGGCCCAGAAGGAGGACTCGTCGGCGAGCGTCTGGTGGCCGGGCTTGCCACGGAGCCCGGCCGGGCCCAGCCCGAAAAGGCAACGTGGGCAAGACCTCCGCTTCTCCGTCCCGCGGGCCCACCACCTACGGGAAACATCGATGGGGTCGGGTGCGCTGCCAGAAGGGTGGCAGTGAAAGCGGAGGGTCTCGACGGACCAGACCCGGGCGACAGAAGCTGGCTTTGGGGACGTGGAACGTCACCTCTCTGGGGGGGAAGGAGCCGGAGCTTGTGCGGGAGGTGGAGCGTTACCAGTTGGATCTGGTTGGGCTCACCTCTACGCACAGCGTCGGCTCTGGAACCTTACTTCTGGATAGGGGTTGGACTCTATTCTTCTCCGGAGTTGCTCAAGGTGTGAGGCGCCGGGCGGGTGTGGGGATACTCACAAGTCCCCGGTTAGGTGCTTCGTTGTTGGAGTTTACCCCAGTGGACGAGAGGGTCGCCTCCCTACGCCTGCGGGTTATGGGGGGGAAAACTCTGACTGTTGTGTGTGCTTATGCACCCAACAGCAGTTCAGAGTATACGGCCTTCTTGGAGACCCTGGAAAGAGTCCTGTATGGGGCTCCTGAAGGGGACTCTTTAATCTTGCTGGGAGACTTCAACGCACATGTGGGCAATGATGGAGACACGTGATTGGGAGGAACGGCCCCCCTGATCTGAACCGGAGTGGTGGTTTGTTACTGGACTTCTGTGCTAGTCATGGATTGGCCATAACAAACACCATGTTCGAACATAAGGATGCTCATAAGTGTACGTGGTACCAGAGCACCCTAGGCAGAAGGTCCATGATCGATTTCGTTATCGTATCATCGGACCTGAGGCCGTATGTTTTGGACACTCGGGTAAAGAGAGGGGCGGAGTTGTCAACTGATCACCATCTGGTGGTGAGTTGGGTCGAGTGGCGGGGGAAGCCTCTGGATAGACCTGGTAAGCCCAAACGTGTAGTTCGGGTGAACTGGGAACGTCTGGAGGAGGCCCAAGTTCAGGAGGCCTTCAACTAACACCTCCAGCGGAGCTTTTCGGGCATTCCTGTGGAGGTTGGGGACATTGAACCAGAGTGGTCGGTGTTCAAAGCCTCTATTGCCGAAGCCGCGGCGGGGAGCTGTGGTCTCAAGGTCCTAGGTGCCTCAAGGGGCGGTAACCGTCGAACCTCCTGGTGGACACCGGTGGTCAGGGAAGCCGTCCGACTGAAGAAGGAGGCCTTCAGGGATTTGTTATCCCGGGGGACTCCCGAGGCAGTTGCAAGGTACCGACAGGTCCGAAGGGCAGCAGCCTCATCCGTGGCCGAGGCAAAGCAGCGGGTGTGGGAGAAGTTCGGAGAAGACATGGAGAAGGACTTTCGGGCGGCACCAAAGTTGTTCTGGAAAACTGTCCGACACCTCAGGAGGGGGAAGCAGGGAACCATCCAAGCTGTGTACAGTAAGGATGGGACGTTGTTGACCTCAACTGATGGAGTGTTAGGGCGTTGGAAGGAACACTTTGAGGAACTCCTGAACCCGACAACTCCGCCCTCTATGTTAGAGGCAGAGCTGGAGTATGACGGGGGATCAACACCAATCTCCCGGGGGGAAGTCACTGAGGTCGTCAAACAACTCCACAGTGGCAAAGCCCCGGGGGTGGATGAGATCTGCCCGGAAATGCTGAAGGCTCTGGGTGTTGAGGGACTGTCATGGTTGACACGTCTCATCAACGTTGCGTGGAAGTCGGAAACAGTACCGAAGGAGTGGCAGACCGGGGTGGTGGTCCCCCTTTTTAAAAAGGGGGATCAGAGGGTGTGTGCCAATTACAGAGGCATCACACTACTCAGCCTCCCCGGGAAAGTTTACTCTAAGGTACTCGAAAGGAGGGTCAGGCCGATTGTCGAACCTCAGATTGAGGAGGAACAATGCGGATTCCGTCCTGGTCGTGGAACGACGGATCAGCTTTTTACTCTCGCAAGGATCCTGGAGGGGGCCTGGGAATACGCTTATCCGGTCTACATGTGTTTTGTAGACTTGGAGAAGGCGTATGACCGAGTTCCCAGGGAGGTGCTGCGGGAGTATGGGGTGAGGGGGTCTCTACTCAGGGCCATCCAATCTCTGTACTCCCAAAGCGAGAGCTGTGTCCGGGTCCTCGGCAGTAAGTCGGACCCATTTCCGGTGAGGGTTGGCCTCCGCCAGGGCTGCGCTTTGTCACCAATCCTGTTTGTAATATACATGGATCGGATTTCGAGGCGTAGTCATGGGGGAGGGGGTCTGCAGTTCGGTGGACTAAGGATTGCACCACTGCTTTTTGCAGATGATGTGGTTCTAATGGCTTCATCGGTCTGCGACCTTCAGCACTCACTGGATCGGTTCGCAACCGAGTGTGAAGCGGCTGGGATGAGGATCAGCACCTCCAAATCTGAGGCCATGGTTCTCAGCAGGAAACCGATGGACTGTCCACTTCAAGTAGGGAATGAGTCCTTACCCCAAGTGAAGGAGTTCAAGTATCTCGGGGTCTTGTTCTCGAGTGAGGGAACAATGGAGCGTGAGATGGGCCGGAGAATCGGAGCAGCGGGAGCGGTACTGCAGTCGCTTTACCGCACCGTTGTGACGAAAAGGGAGCTGAGCCAGAAGGCAAAGCTCTCTGTCTACCGGGCCATTTTCGTTCCTACCCTCACCTATGGTCATGAAGGATGGGTCATGACCGAAAGAACGAGATCGCGGATACAAGCGGCCGAGATGGGTTTTCTCCGCAGGGTGGCTGGTGTCTCCCTTAGGGATAAGGTGAGAAGTTCGGTCATCAGGGAGGGACTCGGAGTTGAGCCGCTCCTCCTTCGCGTCGAAAGGAGCCAGTTGAGGTGGTTCGGGCACCTAGTTAGGATGCCACCTGGGCGCCTCCCTAGGGAGGTGTTCCAGGCACGTCCAGCTGGGAAGAGACCAAGGGGTAGACCTAGGACCCGGTGGAGGGATTATATCTCTTCGCTGGCCTGGGAGCGCCTTGGGATCCCCCAGTCAGAGCTGGTTGATGTCGCCAGGGAAAAGAAAGTTTGGGGCTCTCTGCTGGAACTGCTACCCCCGCGACCCGACCACGGATAAGCGGGAGAAGATGGATGGATGGATAGGCTATACTAAATAGATAAAGGTGTGTTTTCGCTCTCTCTCTGTCTCTGTGTCTCGCTCGCTCACAGAGGCTGTGTGCTTCTCCGTGGCGAAGATGGCTTGCGTTAAAAGATAATAATAAACATAGGCCTATTTGTAAAATGGGGGGAAACAAACGGGATTTCGAAAAGTGTCACGGTTAAACTCCTTATGAAGTGGTGAGGTGCCGCTCCACATTGCTTTTCTTCCAGAATGCAGCACTCTTGTGTCTGTGTGTGAGAGCGTTTCACATGTGTGTAGGCCTATGAGAGATTTTTACATATGTCTGCAAATGACTTTGGTTTCAGTTGTGTGAGTCTGAGCAGGCTCGGATTGGCCATCAGGAGATTTGGGACTTTTCCCGTTGGGCCGCTCCCGCGGACTTTCACAGCGCCGCTGCGGCAAACACCTGCCGTTGCGAGGCTCTGGTGGCTCCGGTGCAGCGGTGCTGTGAAAGTCCACCGCCGTTGCGAGTCTCCGGCTGTAATAATCTAGATATTTTTCATGAAACCATATGGTGCTTCACATAATAAATACAAGGGCTGTAGCGTAATATTTATTATATGCTTTAGGAGCTGTTTGTTGTTTGTGTGTCTGTCTGTGTGTGTGTTTGTGAGCGTTGATGTGCCAGGCAGACAGGCAGGTTTTTGGAACATTTCCCTAGGAGGAGTTTGCAAAAATGTGCTTTAAATGTATGAGAAACGCACATTTTTCAAAATGGCTGACTTTCTGGGGGGCGGGGCTAATAAAAGCCAATTTGTGCAATCATAATAGCAATATGTATACAGCGTTTCGTGAATATCGGAAAAACTATATGCGAGCAATTTGGAGCAATTTGCGCCATGTAAATCGTCAAAAATGGTGTATTCGCTGTTAGCTTACGACCTCCACGAGTAATTTTTCAAAAATGTGCTCCGCAATTAAGTATCATATTGGATAGGGGCTAAACCTGTCCTGCATTGGAATTTTTCCGATCATTCCCCTAGGAGGAGTTCGCAAGAACGTGCGTAAAATTGCTGAAAACCGCTCATTTTTCAAAATGGCCGACTTCCTGGGGGGCGGGGGCTAATGGAAGGCAATTTGAAATATGTGTGCAATCATAATAGCAATATGGATACAGCGTTTCGTGAATATTGGGAAAAGTATACGCGAGTAGTTTGGAGTAATTTGTGACATGTAAATCGTAATAAATGGTGTATTTGCTGTTAGCTTACGACCTCCACGATTGAGCTATAAAAAATGTTCTTCTCAATTTAGCATCATATTGGATAGGGGCTGAACTTGTGCTGGATTTGAATTTTTCCGATCATTCCCCTAGGAGCAGTTTGCAAGAATGTGCTTAAAATGCATGAAAAACGCACATTTTTCTAAATGGCCGACTTCCTGGGGGGCGGGGCTAATGGAAGGCAATTTGAAATATGTGTGCAATCATAATAGCAATATGTATACAGCGTTTCGTGAATATTGGAAAAAGTATACGCGAGTAGTTTGGAGTCATTTGGAGTCATTTGTGACAAATTGTGCGTCAAAAATGGAAAGTTCTCCGTTGGCTTACGAAGTCCTCGTTTGAGCGATCGACTATTCCTTCGCAATTTAGCATCACATTGGAAATGGGCTGAACTTGTCCTGGATTGGATTTTTTCCGATCATTCCCCTAGGAGGAGTTCGCAAGAACGTGCGTAAAATGGCTGAAAACCGCACATTTTTTAAAATGGCCGACTTTCTGGGGGGCGGGGCTAATGGAAGGCAATTTAAAATATGTGTGCAATCATAATAGCAATATGGATACAGCGTTTCGTGAATATCGGATTAACTATATCCGAGTAGTTTGGAGTAATTTGCGACATGTAAATCGTCAAATTGTATATTCGCTGTTAGCTTACGACCTCCACGATTGAGCTATCAAAAATGTTCTTCTCAATTAAGTATCATATTGGATAGGGGCTGAACGTGTCCTGGATTGGAATTTTTCCGATCATTTAACTAGGAGGAGTTCGCAAGAACGTGTGTGAAATGGCTGAAAAACGCACATTTTTCAAAATGGCCGACTTTCTGGGGGGCGGGGCTAATGGAATGTATTTACAAATATATCCGCAATTCCATGAGAAATGTCTGTGCCAAAATTCGTGAAGTTCTGAGAAACTATATGTGACTACCACACAATGGGGGCGCTAGTGAGCAGTTGAAAAATGAAGTTATTTTTTTACATTCTTGAAAAAGACGTGGGCTGTGTACCAATTTTTGCGTACCGAAACACATTTTAGCTCATCGTCATAAAAAAAAAAAGTACAGGCCACGCCCACATTTGTCATTCGTTGTGACACTTTAAATATAAGTCCATACTCATCCCCAGAGTATGTCTAAAAAAAAAGATTTCGTCCATCAGTTCATGAGTTATACATTTGTCATGTTTTTGGCGCCCCCTATAGTCCAAAATGGAAATTACTTTTTGTGCTTATTCCCCAATACAGACTGAACCTTACCACCAAAATGTGTGTTTTTTTGGTACATTGTTGAATAAATGAAAGGGAAATGTGATGGTGGTGTTACTTCATGTAAACGTATGGAGGGAATGATTTACTGCAACGACTGATTAGTGGCTACGATGTGCACCAAATGTGAACAAAAGCTTTGCAGACATCAAGTATGATGTGAACACGCATGTTATTATTGATTGGTGATTTTATGATTTTCTTATGGCTGCTTATCCTCCAGGACTTTTTCAGGGCTGCAAACAGAAGGAGAACGTTTTATGTTCATTGAGTGGCTCTGTCCTGGAGAGACGCGGCGCGAATCACGCGATTGAAGGGGGCCGCGTCAAACACGAGAGTTCAATTTTTCAACTCGGGCGTCAAATTCACATGACGCGTTCTCGCGGAAGCCAATCAGCGTTGGGATTCCCTCTGACGTCCACCTGTTGATCAGTTGTAAAGATGGAAGAGAAAATAATTGTTGCTGTGAGTGGGTTCCCGGAGATATACGATACAATGTCGTACATCTACCGGGACCGCAACAAGAAAGAGCTCGCATGGAGGAAAATAAGCGAGGAAGTAGGCGTACCTGGTAAGTTAAAATATACATCCGTTGTTTGCTTGATTACAGATTTAGCATTAACCAAGTTAGCTCAACCGCCGGTTTAACGGCAGATAAGGGTTAAAAGTTACCGTTTGTAAACGTTTTTTTCTTGTCAGAGGAGGTATGCCGAAAGAAATGGAAGAGTATGAGGGACACGTATGTCAAAGAAAGGAAGAGGGAGAAGGAAGATAAAGGAGTGGGTCAGCAGCAGGGACCAATAAAAAGTGGAGATACTCTGCGGTCCTGTCCTTCCTCGACCCATTTGTTACCCCGAGAAAAACCACCAGCAATATGGTGTCGGGGAAGACAGGACCTCAGAGTACGGAGGTGAAGCGCAGGGAGCAGACGGGAGAGGTTGGTTGACAAGTGGAGACACTCATTCACACTGCATAGGAAAGTCATACAGAATATCTACCAAAAAAATGTAGAAATCAAAGTTTAAGAGAACATCAAGGCTATAACTGCTTAATTTGTATTGTATTTAATACAAGTGCAATTGTATTCTCACAACATCTAGAATTACATTACCCGTTCCATTTTACTATCTCATTATTATATTTGCCTCAATGGAATACAAAATACATCTTTCTAATATTTTCAATATTTACAGATGAACATGAGTTTTCAGAGGGCAGTGAGGCAGAGGATCATGATGATGCCCCTGCAGGACCTAGTGGTGTAGGCAGAGCACCAGGGGTATGTAAATGACAGTTTTGATAGCAATTGATTGTATTGATGCATTGCTGTAGCTTCACTAAAAAATGCTATTTGTTTTTGTCAGGCAGGAAGAAAAAGGCCCAGGAATGTAAACAATGAAAAGGAGGTGCATGAACGCCTCCTTGAGGCCCTGACACGGGGGTCCAGTGCTCTGCCTGCCGCCCCACTCTCAGAGGATGAGCATTTCCTCCAAAGCCTGTTTCCTTCCCTTCAAAGACTGCCAACGCAGCAGAAGAACTTTGTAAAGTTTGAAATACATTAATTAATTTATGAAGCAAGCACAGTTGTGCTAAATTAGGAATTGTTATAGATTAGCTGCCATGGGTTGACAATCTTTGAAGGGAACAAACCAGGCTTTTAAAAAATATTTATAATCATTGTATATATTTATTTAATGTTACCAACGTATGTTCCTCTATTCTTTCTTTTGATCTGTTATCCATAAACCGTGTAAACTACATTTGCAACCTCCATATTCATGTTTTTGTAATAGTTTCATAAGTTGTGTGTCCAAGTTAAGCAACTGTTCACTGCTAAACGAGTAGGCATATGGAAAAGCACGCTCGTGAACTGTCAACAGGGGACTGTTTAGCGCGGTGTAATACATGCCCACTGCACCTCGCAGGAGCGCGCACAGCGTTTCACAGACATTTCAATGATCTGTTCGGCAAAGTTAGGTTTGGAAACGGTATAATTTCCTTTTGGGCGGGCATGCATAACACCGGAGCATTGCTGCGGGGAAACTGTGGCGCTGTTCTGAGTTTGTTCTAATCCGTCAAAATGACGGCCGACTTTCAGATTTTTCCGTCATTGTTAAAAAAAAATAGACGGAAAATATTCGGTTAACGCGACCTCTGCTCACATATAACAATGCTAATACACATCTTCAGTTGTAAACCCAGGAGTCATTGAATGTTTCGGCTTATTATAACTAAATAATCTCCCCCCAGGATAACCCTGCAAGGTAATAAAATCCAAGCAGTGTGTATTATAGGAACATGTAGCTGTGCGCTTTCAGTATTCAGGATTCTACATCATAATTCTTCATCATTGTAACATGTAGCTGTGCGTTTGTGCTTTCAGCATTCAGGAGGATATCAGAGACGAGTAAGCAGGAGAGATGCCTTCACTGCCATGCATCAGGACTGAGTGAGCCGAAAAGGGCTTCTGCACTCTTGTATATATAGGTGTGGGAGGAGCTTATTTGTCTGTGAGTTTCGTGAAGCTACCGTATGTCCCCGTAAGCAGGTAAATTGCCATGTCTTTTCTTAATCCTATGTTGGACCTTTGTAACCCCAATAAAATGTTCATTCCAAATTGTTATGTTGTCCTTATTTATTTACAATTCACGTGTTCTCTTAATTAATTTCAAGTGGGCTGCCATTTTAGTTTTAAGGCATGAGGAGGAGTAAGCACATGGGCGTCCATTTTAGGTTACGAGCTGGAAAGGGTTTGACGGTTAGGATTATAATTATAATTAAAACTGCGGTCGCACATGTGCGCGCAGTGATGAGCGGGCCCTCGCGTCCGTGCGCCTGTCGGGGAGGGTTGCTGGTCCCTCCCCCCAGTCCTCCGAAATGAGCCATTTGTCATCCCTCTAAATAGTTTACCTGACTTTGCGTTCCTTTGTTTCTGACCAGGAAATCTTAGGCATGTGCGCCAGTTGTGTTGGTACCATTTTTCCTGCATCAACCAGGTAGCGATATGTCGTTTGTTGATCCTAGAGGACTTAAACACATCATGTCAACAATTAGGGATTATTGGACTGTGCAGTTATATCTTTATGGATCTTTAATTAACTGTCTACACCACAACAATAGATCAAACCACCACAGGGAGTCGAACCCTGTCTCAAATGAGAGTCCATACCCGTGGTTTTTTGCTTTTTGTTGTTGCCTAAACTTTAACAAAAAGCAAAACCTGCAATACATTTGTTTTGTGGTCAATGCCACTAAATTAAGTTATACATTTGGAAAATGAAATATATGCCTGAAAATGTAATCTTTCAATATTTATCTTACTGTATTGCAGGACAGACAGACAACAGATATACACTTCAACAGCATGCAAATAAAGTAAAAACCTCCTGTTGTCATGGCAGTGGGTTTGGTCCTCAGCATGAAAGAAGGGTCCATCAACTCTTTGGTATGACAAAGGGGGTTAGGGAACTTATGGGAAGAAAACATGAATTAATACAACTTTTATTTACAAACGTGACAAAGAAATGTTAAACTGATGTGTGAGTTAATAAATGCTTTCAATTAAACATATTGTTTGCGCTTTTGATAAATGTTATGCGACTGCAGATTCATCTAATTGAAGATATGGTTATGTTGGTTAGTGTGGATAACCTCAGACAAGTTGTCACAATATTCTTTGGGGCAGAATAGCTTAAATGTGTTTTTTATAAAAGATGAATATAATGTCAGTAATGGAGTTGAGAACATTGCTCCTAAATAGTTGCTGTGGCACTGACACCAAACAACAGTCGTGCGTCGACTCGGCAGGGATCAAGGCACGTGAATGCCTCTCCCCGCTTCCGCCGTCTAAACACAACCAAAACTATCGCTCGTGTCCTTTGTCAGTTACACAATGAAACAGTTGAAGCTCAGGTGTTCTTTGTTAATAAACATTGAACTGCCTCATGAGTACTGAAATACATCGGGATAACCTTCGTTTCTGTGAGATACTGACTTGTGTTTTTCTCACATGATCGATCAATGTTCCCTTTTCTGTTGTGGGTTCGGATACCAACTGCAAGTAACCTAGTTGTTCCATGAAGGATGACATTGACAATGACTTGAGCTGATCATGGTTGAAGTCTCCCAAAATGACAACGTTGTCTGACCTAGTATTTAAGAACCTGGTCAACAGCTTCATGTTTTGTTTGAACAGAGGCAATGGATATGTTTGTGGGCGGTAAACAACCACATTTTTTTTTTAATGTGTAGGTCCACAGCTTAGACCTGCGTAGCGCTAACTTTGCATTAGTTAACTTGAAGTGTTATTGTGTTTATTTATTGTTTAATGTGTTGTGTTTTTTTAGGCTGAAAAATGGATTCTCCTTCCAAAATACCGCAACTGCAGGACAGCGAGGCGGAGACACTCCGGGGAGAGGGCCAACTCTTCATTGTAAGTAAAACATTTAAATGACAAAAGTATTTATGTAAGGGATAATGTGCAGCAAGGCGGTCATTATGGGGAAAAGAACACCCGACAGGCAGATCAGGAGCCCGACGCGTAGCGGAGGGATCTAGATCTGCATGAAGTCGCTGCACATTATCCCGCTTATTACATGGCCACATTCTCAACAAAGTAACGATATGACTTCCAATATTAATTTAAATGCTGTTATGGATTTAGAAAATGTTTTTATTGATTTAAAAAATAGTTGTATTTATTTAAATGGACAAACATCCGCAAAGAAAAATAGTCCGTTGTTACCGTTTGAAATATGCAGCAACGGCAGGAAGGTGGAGCTTTTTGATTACAGATTTGAAAACATCGTTGCTTGGTTTAAAAGTAGCACAATTGATAATGTCAAACCTTGGAAAGTATGTAGATATCCCTGCCCTAATGCCAAAGGAACGGCAACTGAATATGTTTTGCCGCTTGATGTCTATGTCTGGACCGCTGCGTAAAAAGGAGGGTTTCTGCCCGTTACTTCTCCGCTGTTTTGTTGTCGCTCTTGTCTCGTCAGTTCGAAAAGCCAAACTGTATACAGTTCAATCGAGCGGAGTTGTTTGTGCAGATGTGAGCGTCCTTAAAGAGCTTACGAAATGAAGGACAACACTATTCTTATTAGGATAATAAATACTATTATTAATGGGAAATCATTTGTCATTGATGACAATATGCCCGCTGTATTTATAAATCGTGATTTATTACAACTTTCCATGCTCGCTTCCGATGTTACACGACAGCTCCGGACCAAACGGCTTTCGCCGGTTAGTTACGTCACGCACGTCACGAGTAGAACCCTTTTTGAATAATACACTTACTATATGGCTGATGTCTGGCTCGGATATTTCGACAGAATCGAGTGACAGTGTCAATAGACTCGGTGCACTTTCAAGAAGAGGAGGATTTTATTGAAGAGGATGCCGGTGTGGAGTCTAACGTGGTGGAACCATACCAGTTTGAGCCACAGTATTCAAGTAGCGGTAGAGATACAGACGGGAGCGAAAATGGGGACGATGATCCTGGATTTGGCGGAGATCCGGTGCGGCAACAAAACACAGACTGGTAGGCTATATACATTTGACTTTAATTCATAGAGAATTACTAGTCGTAAATATAATATGCCCACGGCTGTGATTGACAACCTGGACAGCCAGTCAGAAGCTAGAATGCCAACCTAGAGAGCCAATCAGAACCTAGAACGGGCTGCAGGGCTGGCCAGACTATTATATTGTGCATAAAGTTAGATGCATTAGAATGCTAAACTTTTTCATGACGGTTTTGGGTGGACCTCTGACGCGGGCCTCGCTCTCTCCCGGCCCAGCCCCTTCAGTTAATGTATTAGCCTACTTTCAAAAACATAAGATTGACAACTAATCAATAGCTCCGTAGTCTGTATTCTATCTATATGGCGCTGGTCTGTAGGCCTATGCAATACAGTGTCAATGTAACTGATTACTGTGAAGAACGTGAATACACGGAGGTTCTTCCCACGGCACCCGAAGCCCCGTTTTCATCATTTTCCCCCGCGAAATGTCTGGGCAGCTGGTCACCGGCTGACAACGAGCCAAGTCAGAAACTTTTTTTTTACATGTCATTTTGAGTCAGGCTTTATGCTTGTAAACATTGAACAACAAGTAGCGCGGCTTACCTTCGCTCTCTCCCTTTTGGAGAATGCATTTCGCCGTCTCTTTAGTGGAGGACTCTGCATCGGGGGACATGTAGGAATCGGCGTGGTGGCTTGTGCTGGCATTTGGGGTCTTGGCAGTATTGTTGGAACAGCATCTTTGTTCAGTTTGAAATTCTTTTTTAATCCAATTTCCTTAGCGAGCATTGTGGACTGGTCGAAACACGATCTTTCAAAGTGCTGCCCACAAATTGTAGGTTTCATCGACCCCGGGTTACCTGGTTATATGATGAATTGGAAATGGCGGACCCTGATGTAAACAAGACGAAAGTCTTTCTCTGGTCTGCATCCCCTTAACAATTGTATGTTTTGAGCTGTACTGTACTGTACCCAATATACAAGCTGTTAATAAACTTTTCAATCAATCAAGTCCAGCAAAGTCCGCCCTCGTACGACGCACTTGTTTGGTCCATATACGCGACATTTGACAATTTTTTGGCCACAAAAACATCCCATAGCCAGATTTGGAGACGGCCCCACATCCCCATACCACACATCGCTTGCCGATTATTCTTCGCGTTTTGTTGTTGTGCATCCTTTGTTTTAATATTTGCCGCTTCAAGGCATTTAAACAATGGTGACTCAGCTGTGTTCTGCTCAGCTGTGTTCTACTCATGACGTCACCGCCGGAAGTTGTTGTTTCCAGAGCGACGAACGATTGTTACTAACTGACAACATTTGTATGCTGTTATAATCGTGATTTATAAAAAAATACATCAATAATGAAAAAATCATATGGCACATTTCACAATACAAATGTAACCTCTATCATATACCAAGCCCACTAACAGGTGCTAATAGCATTTCGTAAGCTCTTTAACAACGGTCAATAAGTGCTTGACAGCAGTCTGTCTGTTCTGGATTAACAACGTGTCACGTGTTCTGAATTGAGCAATCAGAATCGTGAATTCAACTAAGCCATGTCATAATGAGCTTTAAAAAGATGTGATAACGACTCTATAATATAAGAATAATAAAGGGAGCATCTCTCTCCCTCTCCTGACAGGCCGTCAGTATCACTCATGTAGCTGGCTGTGCTTGCTGGCTGTACTTCAGTTGTGATTTTGCGCTTTATATTTAAAAAAACATCTTCAATTTCAGGGGTGGCACTGGGGTTTCCTTCGGGGGGTGCAGCCCCATGTCTCAAGAATCACTGGTCTAAATGGTTGTTAATAGTTTTCTGATTTATGTGTTTTGTTATTTGCAGTATTCCATCTTGGATGTGGCGGTGGCCCGCCCGGCTTTGTACGCCCGAGGGCTACAGGTGTTGTGGCGCTGCTTCCAGCTGCTGGCGCGGCAGCTGAGGCTCCGCCATGCTGCGGAGCAGAAGGTGGCGACCCTGAAAGGGGAGGTGGCCCTGCAGCGCCTGGAGGTGCTGCAGGCAACCGCCTCCTTTGCTGAGGACGGTAAGTGTTGGTCCTTGAAGTTTAAAATGTATGACTGTGATTGAGCACTTGTGCTATACTACTGTAGTGTTACATTGACTGTTTTTTTATTTTGGCTGGACTGATAAGAGTATCACCGTTGTGTTTTAGTCTTTAAAAGTGAACATGCTATTGAATGAAATCTGTCCTCTATGAGTAGAAGGAATCTTAACCATGTCATATGATTTTGTACTTTAGCAGAGAAGAAGAAATGTGTAAGCAGTACAGACAAATAAAGAGTCATTTGATTTAGGAATTGACATTATAGATTACACAGTTTTTTAACAAGTTGGCCCAACAATTGATCCCAGTGAGTGTATCATAGAAGGATAAGAAAGATTGTATACATATATTGTTGTATTGATTGCATCATCATACAATGACAGAATAGTCATTTGTGACTACTAATGTGTTTTTGTCTTCATGTGTGCAGAACGAACTGACACAGGGAGTCAAACGGAGAAGCAGGAGGACATAGAGGGGGAGGAGAAGAACGAGGAGGAGATGGAGAAAGAGGAGGAGAGGGAGTGATTTTATTTTATTTGTGTATGTTGTAAATGTTCTTTTTTTAAATAAATGTGTTCAGTTAGTTGGTTTACAGTTGACAGTTCATTTTCAGTGTATGTCTGTAATTATAATTAAGAATGTTAAGAGAGGGGGGGGGGGTGTTATTCAGGCTGTTGTGTATTAACTGTTGTAAATAACACAATTATATGATAAACCCAGCTTTAGTGTAAAAAAATACCATGAAGATGAGCTGCATAGAGAAAGGGTTCTAGCAATAAGCAAACAGAAATATAGACTAAATGTTTTACACAGAGAAAAAGTTATACGCTTAAGCTGCCTGAAATATTGACAAAACGTATTGCATGGAGAGAAAGTTAGAGCATTTAGCCCACTTCAATATGGGCAAAATGCATTGCATAGGCAGAATGTAAAATCCATGAGTTCAAAAAGGTATCACGGTAATCCAGATTGTAAGAAGCGAGTAACAGCTAGCAACAAATTGAAGAGGCAACTAATGCAAAAAATAGAGGCATTTGATTTGGTAATGCAGCAGTTTTTGGCCAAAGTTAAGAATGGACCAGTTGTTGTATGTAGCTGCTGCGAGAGGTTGTTATTTGAATATCAGGCCTTGCACTGTAAAAAAGAGAATTATAAGGATCAAGAACTAGCTAACAAATGCATCAGAGAAACATATGTACACACATGTACTGATGACTGTGAAGTACCCTGTGTGGGGATTGAAATTTGGAGAGGGCAGCTTTGTATCTGCAGCAACTGTGATAAGAAACTTTAGAGTGGTGTGATGCCACCTGAATGTGCTCTAAATAATCTGGCAGTACACCCCATTCCCCCAGAATGGGCTTGTTTGAACAGCAGAGAGCAGCATTTCATTGCCAAACATATAGCATTTAAGAAAAGGTGGGCAAAATGGAGTACATGGACCGGTGACGTGTGTTCCAGCCAATATCGTCCAAACTACTCATTTGCTCCCCCGCTCAAAGATGGAAGGTTCCATCTTACGAGTAAAGTTAAAGCGTAAGATGACCTTCAAAGGTCATTTTAAATATCAATTTGCAGACACAATGCACATAAAGCGTGACATATTTAAAAAGAAACAATAAGCACTATAGGGATGTTGAATTTGATCAAACTTGGTCAAATGAATTTTGTAGGGAGGAAGAAGAGAATGAACAAACCCACACCAAGGAAACATCATCAGAGGCTGCTGAGGAACAGCCATGTTTGTTTCAGGACATGGATTTGATGGCTGTGGAAACTGATCCGGAAATTGCAGATCAGTTTTCAGAGAGAGAACTGAACATGGCCCCATCAGAAGGCAATAGTCCTGCAAAAGAAAGTTCATGCATTCCTGTACGGGTTCCCGAGGTTGAGGAACTTGATGACGCTCTGCTTAATGAGTTTAGGAGGGAACAGGATGATGACTTTGTAGACAATCTGACCTTGATGGATTTGCCAACTAACGAAACGTCTGATGCTAATGTTGATGTTGGACAGGAAGTGTTGGATCAGTATTTTGATAGTACATTAAATGTCGCTCCAGCAGAGGGTAACGGCCCGTCTACACTACAGGTGTCAGTACCAGATATGTTCGGGCTACCAGATATGTTCGGGTGTATTTCCGTCGCATCCGTCTACTCCCAGCGCTCTGCTCCCAGCGCTCTGCTGCCACACACCGGCCGTCTGCGGAACTGCAGCCGGAGGAACTCGGTACAGCTTGTTATGTGTGAACGATCTAGATCCCTCCGCTTCCCCATAATGACCGCGAAATTTTCGTGCCATAGGTAGTAGTATGTAATATTTTCTTTTGTTCTTAACTTTCATGACAGAAATGGAGAGCTTTTATACTGAGATAAAGCACTACGTGCTCAATGGTGGTTACCACAATCTCACCATCGCCGCTGAAAAGCCTGATAAAAGGAAGGCGTTCATTTGGAGGGCATCTAAACAATACCTGATCAAAGGTAAGTAACAGAATAAGACCATGGTTAAGTCACGAACATACGTTTTTATTATGAGGTATAAACCCCCTGTACATGTGACATCATCACATCCCTTTACTTATAGGGATCAATAAAGTATATATCTATTTATCTAATGGTGTTTTTTGGTGCAAAAGTGATCATACCTCTAATGGTTTATCATATTGCAATTCCAAAAATGTTCAGTAAATCGCAAGGACTCCACAGCTTGTTTCTCCTTTTTCTTTTTATACACACTTTACATTACTGTAGTTGTTACGTCTAAACCCCATTTGCCACTGGATTTCTTGAACAGCTTTTAGTCATAATGTCATCTCTACACATGTCTAAATGATTGTTTTTTTGTTCCTGATGTGCCAGCTGGAGATTTGTACTACACATACAAGGACAATGAGAGGATGGTTGTATGCACCAAGGACCAAATTATCGATGTCCTGAAGGAGCGCCATGATAACCTGGGTTCCGGAGGTCATGCAGGGAGAAGGCGCACCACCGAGAAGGTTTTGGCAACGTACCACTGGTCCACTATGCGGGAGGACGTGAAGAAATGGGTGGGAGTTTTTGACTGATTATTGATCTACAGAAATGTGTTGTATGTGTACATTGAAACAGAGTGAGACAGTTTGAGCTCCATCAGAGCTGTCTAAAAACATATTTCAGAACTTTAACAGTTTAATTCTGTCTCCTCTGAAAGTTTTCTCTGTTCTATCATTTTTATACCTAAAGTTTTTTGTTTTGCTGATTGAAAATGTATGATATTTGCTACGGTTGATGAGTGTCCCCGCTGCCATTCACATGAGGCCATTAAAACGGTTGCACCCGTACTGCATCCCATTCATGTTCCTGAGGCATGGACTGTCCTTGGTGTGGATCTCATTGGCCTACTTCCCTCCACTGCTAAGGGCAAAAGGTACTATCATGATGGGCTGAAGCATGTGTAACCTCCTTTAAAGGTTCTAAACGTGAAGAATCTGGTTTAAAAAGAAAGGAAATAATTTACAGTGATTCTGTATGTATTTACAACATTCTGCATTTTATATTGCAGATACATTCTAACAGCGACTGATCTGTTCACGAAGTGGGTGGTAGCAAAAACGCTCTACCACAAAACAGCTGTTGAGGTCTCAAAAAAGATCGTAAATATTCTTCTCGATTTCGGTCTTGTCGAGAAGATCATTACCGACCAAGGACGGGAATTTGTATCTAATACAGTGTATGTGTTATGTGTAACAATGTAATACGATTTTTCAGGTAATTTGGTAATTGGTGTACACTAAACCATCTGCAGGTCAACCGTGGTGTTTTTGATGCACTGGGTGTAAAACACTGCATCACTTCAGCGTACCATCCCCAGTGCAATGGCCAAGATGAGCGTACAAACCAAAACATAAAAAAAGCACTTGCAAAGTACTGTGGAGAGGACCAGAATGACTGGGATTTGACTTCTTGTTTATCTTTCTTACAGTGCAGACGCTTTTCTGCTTGCTCCTGCCTCTGCTTACTTTTTATGCTGATTTTCCTATTCTTATTCTCTGAAAACTTCGAGCAGCGGCTCCTGGACATTAACTTATCACTGGGACAGTTAATCTTCGTAAATAGACGGAGGGTTTCAGCCATATTTCAACATTTTTACGACGACCTCAGTCTTACAGTAGCGTGGCCTAGCAACAGCTAAAGCCTGGTAGGCTACTGCATGCTATTTAGCTTAAGCTAATCTGAATTTCTATCCACCAGGGCGTGCAATGATTTTGCCTCCTTTTTCACTGACAAAATTCAGAAAATCAGACAAGCAGTCAGTGCCTCTGCATCAGGAACAGCAAATGTGTTGTCCCTATCTCCACTTAACATCAATTCAGACATCATGACACAGTTCCATCAGATTAATGATAAAAACCTAGAGGACATTATTCAACTTCTGAAATCCTCCTCTTGCTGCCTTGATATTATTCCAACAGGATTTTTCAAAGATGTTTTGCCTTGCATGGCCTCAGATCTACTTACTTCATATAGTAAACAAGTCTCTTCACTCAGGTGTTTTTCCACAGGCCCTGAAAACTGCAGTCATTAAACCGCTCTTAAAAAAGAATAATCTAGATGCTTCAGTAATGAACAATTACAGGCCCATATCAAACCTGCCATTTCTAGGTAAAATCATTGAAAAAGTTGTTTTTCAACAGTTGAGTAATTTCTTGCATTTAAATAACTGTTTCGATGTGTTCCAGTCAGGCTTTCGTCCAAACCACAGCACTGAGACTGCTCTTGTAAAGGTCTTTAATGACATCCACTTAAACACAGACAGTGGCAGAACTTCAGTGTTAGTATTATTAGATCTCAGTGCTGCGTTTGACACTGTTGACCACAGCATATTACTAGACCGACTGGAGAACTGGGTGGGACTTTCGGAAACAGTTCTGAATTGGTTTGAATCCTACTTAAAGGACAGAAACAACTTTGTTTCTATCGGTAAATACACATCTGAGTTGACAAATATGACATGTGGGGTTCCTCAAGGCTCCATCTTGGGGCCTCTTCTCTTTAACATCTACATGCTACCACTGGCTCAGATAATGAAGAACAACAAAATAAGTTACCATAGCTATGCAGATGACACACAAATTTACGTAACAATTTCACCAGGAGACTATGCTCCAATTCAAACACTGAGTAAGTGCATTGAACAAATCAATGACTGGATGTGTCAGAACTTTCTCCAATTAAACAAAGATAAAACTGAGGTAATGGTTTTTGGAGCCAAGTCAGAACGTATAAAAGTTAGCGCTGAGCTTCAGTGTGCAATGTTCAAAACAACAGATAAAGCCAGAAATCTAGGTGTAGTCATGGACTCTGACCTGAGTTTCAACAGTCACATTAAAACTGTTACTAAATCAGCCTACTATCACCTAAAGAATATATCTAGGATTAAAAGACTAATGTCACAGCAGGATTTGGAAAAACTTGTCCATGCTTTTATCTTCAGTAGACTGGACTACTGTAATGGTGTCTTCACAGGTCTCACTAAAAAATCTATTAGGAAGCTGCAGCTGATTCAGAACGCTGCTGCTCGAGTCCTCACTAACACTAAGAAAGTGGATCACTCCTGTTCTGAAGTCTTTACACTGGCTTCCTGTGTGTCAAAGAATAGATTTCAAAATACTGCTGCTGGTTTATAAAGCACTGAATGGTTTAGGCCCAAAATACATTTCTGACCTCCTGCTAAATTATGAACCATCCAGATCTCTCAGGTCTTCAGGGACTGGTCCGCTTTCTGTCCCCAGAGTCAGAACTAAACATGGAGAAGCAGCGTTTAGTTATTATGCTCCAAATATCTGGAACAAACTCCCAGAAACCTGCAGGTCCGCTGCAACTCTGACTACTTTTAAATCCAGGCTGAAGACTTTTATTTTTGTCGCTGCTTTTAATTGAACTATTCATATCTTAGACTGCACTGTAACTTTTATCCATGTACTTTTTCTTTTAATGTTTAATTGAACTATTCATATCTTAAACTGCACTGTAACTTTTATCCATGTATTTTTTCTTTTAATGTTTATTTTATTAGCTTTTCTTTTTAATGACTGATTTTAAATACCTTTTTCTTAATGTCTTTCATTTTTTGTAAAGCACTTTGAATTGCCTTGTGTTGAAAAGTGCTATATAAATAAACTTGCCTTGCGACATTTTAATTTAATATTGTGAAAGTGGCGCGAAGATGGCTGTTGGTCGGGTTTAGGGGTATGTGTTTAACGGAGCGTCCACAATACAGCTCCAAAAAAAGCTTGGAGCTGGGCGTGTCTGAAGCTTGGGGATGTTATTCAAGCAACACGACCAACAACCAATCACATGAATCTCCCGCCCCCGACATACAAAGCAAAAACCCCCGGGGATTTTATGGGAGCAATATATATATATATATAACTCCCCAAACAGGCGAAAACCTACCAGTTTCACCCACTGTCTCTGCCACCTCCCTCCATGCCTGGTTCCTCCGGTTTGTATCCGGGTAGGTGAAGAGGGTCTGGTCATACAAAACCGGGTGATTCGCTACGGCGATAATTAGTTTCTCCTCCATCTTTTTTGGAAATATAGAAATGAACGGCGGGACATCTCTCCCAGCTTAGACGCGGTTTGATTGGCTACGGCTTGATCTGTCAGATTTTCCGAAACGGGATTTGATTGGCTGGCGCTGGCTACTCCGGCGTCAGAAGTTGAACATTGTTCAACTTCTGTCGCCTGAGACGCCGTAGACGGACCGCTCTGCTACCCACAATTCAGTTCGGCGAAAAAAAGCGGCAACGTGACGTCACCCCATTCAAAGTGAATGGGCAGATTGAAGCTCTCAACGCTGCAGACGCTGCAGACGCTGTAGTGTGGACGGGCCGTGACTGTCAGTGAGCAGGACCGGCTATTAACGGCCCGTCCACACTTCAGCTTCGACAGCTTCAAAAACGGTTTCCAACGCGTCTGCTTATTCACTTTGAATGGGGTGACGTCACGTTGCCTCACTTTTCGCCGAACTGAATTGTGGGTAGCATAGCGGTGCGTCTCCGGCGTCAGAAGTTGAACATTGTTCAACTTCTGACGCCGGAGTAGCCAGCGCCAGCCAATCAAATCCCGTTTCTGAAAACCTGACAGCTCAAGCCCTAGCCAATCAAACCGCGTCTAAGCTGGGAGAGATATCCCGCCATTCATTTCTATATTTCAAAAAAAGATGGAGGAGAAACTAATTATCGGCGTAGCAAATCACCCGGTTTTGTATGACCAGACCCTCTTCACCTCCCGGGAAACAAACCGGAAGAACCAGTCATGGAGGGAGGTGGCAACATGCTCGCTAGCGCCACCTGTGAAAATTCAGTTTCCGAAAAATGTACATAGTCGCAGCGTAACTCTGATGGACCTGACATTTCGCCCACTTATCCGGGCGGAGCTGCTCTACATATTATCCTCTCGTATCCCTAAGCTCCGCCTACTTTGAACGTTAAAAACAGTGAAATATTAACTTACATTTCGATTTTTTGTTTTTCAACACCAAACTTAGTGCACAGCATCAGTGGAGGGTCAGACACATTACCTTAGGAAATGAGCACGATGTGTGGAAAAATGTGGCCGACCAATCGAAACGTATTAGCAAAAAGGTGTGGCTTAGACATAAATGCTCATAATTCATCCACAATGTATCCACAGATTTTGGTGGATAGGTTAATTCTGTCTTGTGGAATAGGCACACAAAAGCATGTTCATTTTGGACAATAGGGAGCGTCAAAAGCACAAAAAATGTATACCTCAAGAACGGATGGACGACATATATATATTTTGTCATAGATATACTGGCAGGATAACTATAAACTGAGATTTAAAGTGTCGCAACCAATGATGAATGTGGGCGTGTCCTACACAGTTTTTTTAAAAACACTTACGGACACATAACTTTGTGTTAAAATTAGGGCCGGGACTCGATTAAAAAAATTAATCTAATTAATTAGAGGCTTTGTAATTAATTAATCGAAATTAATCGCATTTTTAATCACATATAAATATTTGACCTGAGAACAGTGAGAAGCAATTTTTTTCACATGGATTTTAGTATACCATTAGGCGCATTCACACCGCAGTACTTTTCCCACAAAGGTTCATGAGAACTTAGTTCATGAGAACTCTTTGAACCTGGGGGTGGATTAGGCAAATGAAGCCGCTGACGTCACTTCTTCTTCTTCTGCATTGGGTTTACTGGCAGGCAGCAAACCACTTCACGTCGTATACTGCCACCCAAAGTCCCCGGCCGGAAGTCCCCGGAGTTGGGGACTGGCTTCAGTAGAAGCTGCTGGGAGTCCCAGCAGCCTTCCGAGTAAATCGCCAGAACGCCGACACCTCCTCATCTCCACCGCTCCCATGTTTTATTTTGTGTTGCCATAAGTTAGTCTCTCTGCGTTTCTGCGCTGGGCTAATGCTAATAATGCTAATGCGAGGACAATAAAATGGCGGCTTCACAAAACTTTTTGGGAGTTTTACGGGGCGTGGTTTGCAATCCGCCCAGCCAATCAGAAATATAGCTCTTTTCTCACAAGAGAGCCGTACGAAAGTCCCTGCTCTCTAGCAGCTCTCTGCTCTCTAGCAGGGACTTTCGGTGGGGTAAAAAAGGTTCTCATGAACTAATTTTAGTACCGGCTCTTTTTGGTGTGAACGCGATAAAAGAGGCTAGCTTCCACGCTAGCTGCTATATGTTTTTGCATTGAGGTGATACTTGAGGCTTGATGTGCTGCGGTGATATGCAAATTCCTTTTTGCATAATTTGCACACAACCGTGCTCTTATCGACACTTCCATCCGTCCGTTTTTTAAAACAACATTTCCCACTGTTGTTCACTGTGGTTTGTTGTTGTCTGAAGTCATGAACGTTAGTTGGTGCTCCAGTATAATCGGTACGCCTGAAACTCATCCAGTGAGAAACGTTCCGTGGTGCAAAAATAAGTGCGATTAAAATGCGTTTTTGTGTAATTAATTAATCTTAATTAACGCGTTAAAGTCCCGGCCCTAGTTAAAATTAGTTACGGCCTTTACACTTGGAACACACGTGACAGCGCACAACCTTTTCCAGACTACAAATAAATCGTATGTTTTTGCAAATATGGCTCAATAGCGCCCCCTATTGTGCGGTAGTCACATATAGTTTCTCCAAACTACCCGAATCTAGACACAGAAATTCCTCATGGAATTGCGGACATATTTCAAAATGGCTTCCATTAGCCCCGCCCCCCATAAAGTCGGCCATTTCGAAAAATGTGCGGGTAGCGGGGCGGGTACGGTATTGCACGTCGCGGGTGCGGGAGCGGGTCTTGAAAATCAGACCCGTGCAGGACTCTGACACACACACACACACACACACACTTAAACACACTCACTGCTGGCAATGATGTTGAGTGTTACTCCAGCAGCTCCCTCTGCTTGCGGCACATGCAATTACAACAGACACATATACACTCAAACACACACATACAGCTCTTAAAGCATATCATCAGGCTACAGCCCATGTATATGTTATGATGTGAAGCACTATTTGGTTTCATGAAAAAATATCTACCGTTTATTTGTAGATATCTACTAAAGCATACAAATAAATTGGTAATGTAGGCCTGTCACTTATATTATTGAGTGATATGTATTATACACACTGTTCTGCTTTCTGCAGTGACCTCAGCAGCTGTTCTCACTGTAAATGTCGGCTCACAGTTAAAGCAGTTGTATTAACAAAATACATAGCCTAATATCCAGAGGAGATGTGATTAGTGAGTAAACAAACGGTAAAGGGCAGAAAGTCTGATGCACATTTGATCATCTTAAATAACTTATAATCACAACGGGAACAGTTTGCAGAGCTGTGCTTCCTTGACATTAGCTGCGTGTGGATAAGTCCAGCTTTGTTTGACAATGTTGGCAATCTAATGTTTAGATGACATATTAACCTGTTATATTGTACGTTAAATGAGCTACCTGTGCAGTATATTACATGTTTATATTTGTAATGGTTTTATTGCAACCTGCCTGTTGAAAAGTTAATTAGCCTTTGAGAATATGTTCCATTGAAGAGAAAGTAATGCTTATTGTTTGCTGTATAATATATTTAAGTAACTGATTCTCATTATACTTGTAATGTTGTATTTCTCTGTTATAGACCACACATACATATAGTCCAGGGCTGGCCACTTTGGAGTTCAGCATGGAGTGAGATGACAATATTAGTTGTTGGTACATTGATTAATGTTCATGCTATTAATTGTGTAATGCACCTCTTTCCATTAGTCTTTACTCTTTTCAGTGAAAATATTATATTTTCTGCTGTTGATATGTGTATATTAACTGTTAATGCTTATCTTTACAGTTTCATGTCTTTGAATTACACTTATACCTGTTTACATCGCACTATGTCCCCACTATAGCCTGTTGTGAAAAAAAGTTTAATTTTATTTACACTTGGTCTCTGTGGCCTGAAATGGACTCTGGAGGATACATCAGTGTACCCTCGGTTATAGCTCCTCCAGAGAGACTCCTCTCTCCTCTAAATCAGACTATTCTTGGTTACATTAGATGCAGTAGCGAACCGTGTCTATCACAACTGGACCTTCTGTAGACACACAACTTTGAAACTTTCTCTCCCTCTTCTTCTCATGCTCCCTGTCACTCTCCTTTAACTCCTCCGGTGATGTTCTTTTATTTGAAGATTGTTTTTTGCCCGGCGCCCGCTGGTTTTAAAAACATTTTGCCTAATGGTTAGGTGGCGGGAAAGTCTGTAGTGAAGGAGTGCGCTCCCGCAGCAAACAGCTGTTTGCTTTTCACCCAACAAAGACAACCGCCTCACGAAACGCTATGTTGTAGCGTTAATAAACTAAACTATTTAACAAAATTGCTAGTCAAAATACCAATACCACAGGACCATTTAAAAAAAAATCAATATTGTTAGTGGCCCGAGCGGGCAAGTGCAAAGTACGTTATGTTGGCCCTCTAAATAGTGCTTCCGGGCCAGCGGGCCGTTTATAATGTCGAGCCCTGTTATGGTTCTACCGCAGGATTGCCTGACTTTGCCGAGGTGTTACAGATGATGTTGATTCGTGACAAACTGGCCTTTGTTGTCAGACTACAAAATACAATGAGCACCCTAGCAGCTACGAGTTAGAGAACACCAGCATGTGCTTTACTTGAGCAAAAAGAGATGGCTGATTTTTGCCCTTTGGCTGCATACACTCTGGCAGGAAGACGACTGACTACTTTAAAGCACTACATTTGCCTCTCCTATTAGTTATGAAATGTGAGTAAAAGTTGGCCAGCTAAGTTTCAAGTACCTACTTTTTCTTACGATGTAGACCTTTTGCTGGAGGCAGGCAACCAGGCTTACCAAAAGGATGGCACCCCGTTGAGCAACCCAAGACTGAGAAGTAGCATTCTTGAGAAATTAGCAGAGGAAATATTTCGCTATACAGCATACCCAACCGGTGTACACGTTTTAGCTGTGATAGAAGCCTTGGTAGAAAAGTACCCATGCCTCAAAGAGCCAGGGTCTTTGAATGGCATGTATGGTTTCATATCTTATTTTACCTTAACATTTATTTATTTATGCATTTTTTTTTATCTCTCCAGTTTTAAAGGACATTTTTGGTTACTGTCCTATAGTATACATTGGAATGATTTCAAACCTATTTATCCCAATAATTATAAAGGAGTGCCTTGGAAATATGTTTACATAAATTGTGACCAAACCGTTTGAACTTAGACTAAAGTGAACTATCTAAACACTCAGAGTCCTTACCTCACTGAGCTGTAGTTATCAGCCTCTCAGTCCGACTGGAGAGGACTCTCCTCCACATTATTGTAGAAACATCTTCTTCTTATATCCGTTAAAGCAGCTAGCACCAGATTCTAATAACAACAGCGCCGGTACCGGTGCACCCTCCCTCGCTCACTCGCATTTTGGCTGTGAGCTGCGGGCGCCAGATAAGCCAACATCCCCCATTTTCATCACTTACAGCGCCCATCGTACAGGGCAAATGAAACGTGTAACCGGGGTGAAAAGGGTGTTACATTTACTTAATTGTGAATATTGTTACATCAAGGCCGAAAATTAGGATGAGCCCCAACGGTCAAAAATGTTTTTTTCCCTCCCAGAGCTGTCAGCACAGCGCCTCCATAGATCTGGCGCCCTAGGCGAACATCTATCACGCCAGTGCTACGGGCCGGCCCTGAGTTCATATCATAGGTTCATATGCAACTCGCAAATATATTTCTCTCTCTCTCCCTTCTCTCTCTCTCTCTCAATGTACGCAAATGCGCCTTTTTTCAAATGACACCACCTGCGCACCAGTTATGTGCAGCCCTGATTATAGTGCAGGCCTTTGTCAGATGGTATATTACGACTTATTTTTTCTGCTTCGAATAGTTCTCTCTCTTTTCACCATACCTGTGTTTGCATCCCTGTGTATGATTTTCTTACCTGGAATTCTGCCTTTTTGAACAGACTTTTTGAGTCCTAGCTATATTGTCTGCAGTTCTAGGGTTAACATGAATCTAATATGATTGTCATCGGTCTATATTAGATTTAAATTAACTGTGTATGTAATGAAGATCATAGTGTGGGTTGAATCCATTTTCATAACCACTGTCTTTTAACTGATTTAAATGCGGAAACTGAGATTATTCATCAGAAGTTTGTATGACTTGACTTGCTTGACTCTCACCACAGTGACTTGGGACTTGCTCATGACTTGCACATGTAGGACTTACTTCCACCTCTGGTATTCATTTTTTCCTTCACTCCACAGTGAAAGAGACCAAGGCGAAACGTAATAGGAAGCTGATTGTGGACAGTGTGAAGGAGCTGGACAGAAAGACCCTCAGGGCCCAGCTGTCGGACTGGTCAGACATCATCACCACTCTGGCCCCTCCCACCAAGAAGCTCATGATATTCAAGGAGACCGGAGGGGTGGAGAAGCTTTTTTTTTTTTAACCCCTCCCACCAAGAAGCTCATGATGTTCAAGGAGACCGGAGGGGTGGAGAAGCTTTTCTTTTTTTTAACCCCTCCCACCATCGGCGACTTTTTCCAACTCAAGCCAGTTCAAGGCAAATCCTTGTATTTGGAGGTCATGCTATGTGATTTCTGGACTGAAAAATTCTCGATTGCTCATTTAAACACCATTGTACGTCAACAGGACACCGTCTTTGCAGAACTGTTGAACAGGTTGCGTACACGAGCTAAGACCACGGCGCTCGTTGCCAGTGACATAGCTATCTTGAAAAAGTGTGAAACCGGGGAAAGCACTTCAGCGTTGCATATTTTCGCAACAAATGCACAAGTTAATGACCACAATATTAGACAGTTGTCAGCATCATGTCCAGAGAACCTTTGTGTGGAGGCACTGGATTATGAGAAGAATCAACAATCCGGCCGCATGGAATTGAAAAGAGGGCACTTCAGAAATGTGTACAAATCCTATTTACCTGAAAGGTTACCGTTAGGAAAGGGTGCACGAGTGATGTTGATAACAAATATTGATGTGTCTGATGGCTTGGTAAACGGAGTCCGTGGGAATGTCGTAGACATTGTCAACAATATCCACAACACCGAACCAAAAACTGGATTTCAGGCAAAATCACACCAAGTAACCCGACAACAGCTACGGGACACATGCTACAGGGCAATGCGACCAACTGGCTACAAACAGGTCTCCAAATTACTGACGAACATTACGATAGAACTACTGCAAACCTCTTGTCCAGAATCCAACGCCTATCAGAAGAAGAGGAGCAACGAGCATGGACGGTTGCCGGCAAATGGGCCAAATCCAAATACCCTCTAATGTTAAACAGAGTTTTTACTGAAACAGCAAAGGATCTACTCCTCATGGGCATAAAAATCCCCCTGCACCCACCATCTTCCCCCAGAAAAAACACCTTTACCCCCCCGACCAGAAAACACAGAGACCGATGATGATATAAACCAGAACTCTAACAAAGAACAACCCCTCACGGGGGACATTCCCCAAACACCTGAGCCCATTAATCTGACCATAACAAGCCCTACCTCCACCATCGAACCACAGTCACCAACGACGATTCACTTCTCCCCCAAAGACCAAAACTTCTCACCGGTCATACCACTTACCCAAACAAAACCCAAGCAAATGGCCAGTGTCAAAAGGAAAATCTTGTCCGACATAATCGACCAGGAAGATCCAGATAATTGACAATAGAGGATTTCAATCTCCCTCCCTCCCCTCCTACCCCCCCAATCAACCTCTTCAAATGCCATGAACACAAGGGAAACAAGAACAAAAATTGGTCACTAACCCCGAGCAGACAAACCTTAATCATAGGGGCCTCAAACATTGCCCGCCTCCCGAAAATCAAAATATACAAATGGATTGCTACCCGGGAGCCAGTTTAATCTAGGCCTACCACCTGATTAAATATAAAACGCCAAAACGGAGAAGGTACTCCTTTGCTTTGGTCTAAATGACCGCAATAATAATGACACAATTATGTTGGAGGATAACCTCCAGAAACTACTGACCGCAGCACGGGACACATTCCCCAATGCGTCAATTCATATCCCTCTTATGAAGACTCCCAACAAGCAACATCAGAAACATCGAGGGTCTAAATACCATCATCCAACGGACTCCAGGCCACATCGCTAGGATTAATAAGAGGGACTTCCTAACAGGGAAAGACCAGATCCATTGGTCCCCGAACACAGCCAAGATCATCTGGAATCATTGGAAAGCTTCCCTGGACTTATAAAAAACCTGGACACAACACCAGCTCCCAAAAAAACCCTCCAAGAAAGAAGAAGACATAAGGGATCGACTTTAAAACCTTAAACAATTTAGAAAAATCGTCCTGTTATACTGTTGATTGCAATCATTCTGGTTCTAAGTATTTTTTTTTCCCACCAACATTGTTTTAAAAAAATAAAAAATGTATCAAGGTTAGACATGGTGGATCGATTTCAGTCCAGATATATTAAAAAATAAAGACAAATTATCTGTCTTTTTTAAAAGAGGGTCTACTTAAATCTTAGTTGAACCACGAAACTTTGTGGTTAGACTAAAAAGTAGAAACGGTTAACTGACCAATTCTACTTAGTGAAGGCGTTTAAATGTCCGCTTACATTCACTCTTTAAATATTAGTTTTTGAGAACGCAAATAGAAGTATGACCTGTCTGAAAGGCATTTTGTAATGTTTACGGTTTGATCTTTGGAATATATCTTAATTTATTTACTAATGAGCATACCATTTTAACTCTGCTCATATATAGATAAGTACAATAAGGTTTTAATGTATACAAAATAATTGATTTTTTCCAAAAAATCAGTTGCAAATGTTATGCTATGCTAATCTATACTTGTGGGTGACGTCATGATTCTATGAAGATGTAATAAATATCTCTAAAAAACAAATGTAATTTTTATGCTACATGCTAGGCTAATGCTAAGGAGTAACGTCATAATCTTATGACCTATGAACCCATGATCTTTGACCCGGTTGTTATACCACTAGCATAATGCTATTCTGATGCTACACGCGAAGCTAATTATGTTGCTAGGAACACAAGTTAAAGCATAACAATACTAATTGGAATGAATTTCCTCCCTAATTATGAAATGCTAAGCACAATGCTACTACTGAGCTAATAGGAGCCTTAGGAACGCTTTATCTTTACTAAGCTATCACTAGGCTAATGGGAGCGTCAATATATCATAGCCTTAAGAACCTTTCATCTTTACTAAGCTACCACTAAGCTAACAGGAATGTCAATATCTCATAACTCTTTGAACCTGTCACCTTTGACCCGGTGATTATACAACTAACTGACTACAACCGACTACAACACATTGTTCCCATGGATGTATAATAAGAACAGGATACAGCGTGGGAGGCGGGGCCTCATTCATTCCTATGAGAGTTGCTCATTGGTGCATGATGATAAAATGACCCAACTTTTGAGAGAGCGAAACGTCAGATTACCCGGCATGCCTGAGAAGTACCCGTATGTGCGCTCATAGAGCATTCGCAACTTTAACCAAAATGCTCATTCACATCAAGCACGTCAATTTGCGTACACGTAACAGCACCACACGTTCATGATGGATTTGATATTAACCAGGCGGCAGTTAGCAGCTAGCTAGTAATTATGCTAATGTACACATCAATCGTTATGTACTTATATTACGCTGTAACAGGATCTAGTGATATCCAACAGAGCTTCATTTAGCATGAAAGAATCATTGCACTGTGTATATATATACAGTGGGGCAAAAAAGTATTTAGTCAGCCACCAATTGTGCAAGTTCTCCCACTTAAAAAGATGAGAGGTCTGTAATTTTCATCCTAGGTATACCTCAACTATGAGAAAAAAAATGAGAAGAAAAAAAAAAAAATCCAGAAAATCACATTTATTTGCAAATTATGGTGGAATATAAGTATTTGGTCAATAACAAAAGTTCATCTCAACACTTTGTTATATACTAGTGCTGTCAAAATTATCACGTTAACGGCGGTAATTAATTTTTTGAATTAATTGCGTTAACGCATTTAACGCATGTGCAGAATGGCCCGCCCCATACGTGCCACCAGTGGCAGCGCCAGGGTATGGCTGGGGTAGGCTACACCAAGCCCCCAGGAAGTGCGCCGGACTCAGATGAAAATATTCGTGCTGGCCAAACGGCGGTACTACACTTCCGTTTGGTTGCCAGGCCCGGAAACACTTTTTCCCATTGATTTACATGGGGAAAGAGTGGTCTGTAACTCGTTGGATAATTTTTTTTAAACTAAATAAACTACCCAGTATGAACACTTGTATAGACCTTATTAAAAACATTCGTTCCTCAAGTTGTAAAAATGTGCTAATAACGTTATTCTGAGAGTTATTTCCCTCTGCATTATGAACGCGCATCTAACCCACGGGACCGCGCCGCCCGTCACGTTCATGTTACGTGTCCCGACCAATCAGAGCACACTGTGCTCACAGGGAGGGTGGGGCTGGAGCTATTGGAGCTACAACGAGCCGTTAAAGGCAGAGAGTGAAATTCAGTGAATACACGTAGTTTACAGAGATGCTGTTTGAGAAACCAATGTGAGTTGCGTTTATCTTTACCCATGGATAAGAACGGATCCATATCGTCTCACTGCCATCCCACGGAGCTGTAATAATGGATATATTGCACATGTTTGCTGTAATTCATTATCATACTACATGGGCTGTATGATTACATCTTGTACCGTAAATGTTGTATTAAATAAAGTTAATATTACCGACATTATTAACGTCCCTGTAGCTTCGTATTGCACTAAGAAGCTTATTGCACTGTATATAAATAGGCTATATATAAATATATATATATATATATATATATATATACAGTGCAATAATTATTTCATACTAAATGAAGCTCTGTTGGATATCACTAGATCCTGTTACAGCGTAATATAAGTACATAACGATTGATGTGTACATTAGCATCATTACTAGCTAGCCGCTAGCTGATAACTGCCGCCTCGTTCATATCAAATCCATGATAACAACAAACCATTACCATGCTGGGTAATCTGTGACGTTTCACTCTCTCAAAAGTTGGGCCATTTTATCATCATGCGCTAATGAGCAGCTCTCATAGGAATGAATGAGGCCCCGCCTCCCACGCTGTATCCAGTAGGGGTGGGCGATACCAAGTATTTCAGGGCCAGTATCATCGATACCGATACTTTTTTTAATGAAAAGCGTCTTATGTACTTTCATATAGGGGAGAGCTGCATGACATGATTTTTGAGCTGAAATCATCATAAATAGACTAAATCTGAATTCATTTTCATGAATAAAGACAGGACAGTTTTTATAGACAAATACACGTTTTACTTTTGCAAATTTAAAGTGCAAACATGAAAAATAACAATACAAAGTGGCCAAAGTAGCGAACTGTCTTCTTGCACACATCACAGTTCGCTAAGTTTTAATTGCCAGTTGTGAAATTGCTCCACACAACGCTGCTCTTTCTCTCAGCCATCATGCGCGTGTGTGTGTTGCACTCGCGAGTCGCTGGCTGCTGCTGTCCTGCCCTGCTGGCTGCTGCTGTCCTGCCCTGCTGGCTGCTGCTGTCCTGCCCTGCTGGCTGCTGCTGTCCTGCCCTGCTGGCTGCTGCTGTCCTGCCCTGCTGGCTGCTGTCAGTCAGCTTGATAATCGGCGTTCAGGCAGGGAGCCTCGAGGAGAAGAGGACAGCAGTGCAGAGAGAAGAAAAGAGCATATACTTGTGTTCGTCTGCACATAGTTTTTTGAAGAAATTGACGAGTAGAGGAGACGAGAAAAAAAGTATAACAGTATCGATCCTATTGGCTCTAGTATCGATATTTTGAAACGTAACGTAATATCGGAAGTATCGATATTTTGGGATCGATCCGCCCACCCCTAGTATCCAGTTCTTATTATACATCCATGGGCTACACCCATACCAAGAAATGGCTTAGCCCCACCATGAAAAATGATGTTAAAGGAAGCAAAATAAAGTCTGCCAACTCGCGGAGTAAATTGCACAGACAGCAGTTAGTAAGATTGATTTCAGTAGCCACGGTTTTGAAAACTTTTGTCACGTAGTGATCGTCTTCTCAATAGAACATCTTTGATAACGGCGTGGTGTTGTTGCAGGAAGTCCCGACGGAGAATACTTTTTCTGTAGTACAGGGGTGCACATAACTGGTACGCAGGTTATGTGCGTAATCTGAAATGCGTACCGTCACTTGTGTCACAAAGCGCATTTGCGTACCGACGTACTTGTGAAGCTTTTCCAGAAGGCGGTTAGATCACCGGACGACAGAGTCGGTCTCCGTGTGCACAGACAGGGCTGCTGTTAACGTCGGTCTGTACAACGGAATTGTGTCAAAACTACGCCAACCGGCAGCGGAGGGAGACTCCCCCCCCCCCCCCCCTTCACTGGAGAACTGCGCTAAAACAGCTGATCACAACGTTCACACTCTGTGGTCAAGAAGTACTCCACGAGCCGCCCCCTCCGTCGACTTTCCTGAAGTACTTCCCCGTTGATAGAAATCAACACGTAATGAATTAAGACCCCACGGTTTGATGATTGATAGGTGTGTGGGTTGTCTTTCATTTTGACACGCAGAAAATGTTATAATAAACATCGATACTGTATGTTAAATGGATATATCCGCCTTCTTTCCATTCCCACAACAATATACATAAATAAATGGAATATTTTGGAAAATAGTTCGAATGGTGATTAATCATGATTAATTAATTTTTAAGCTGTGATTAATCTGATTAAAATTTGTAATCGTTTGACAGCCCTATTATATACCCTTTGTTGGCAATGACAAACGTTTTCTGTAAGTCTTCACAAGGTTTTCACACACTGTTGCTGGTATTTTGGTCCATTCCTCCATGCAGATCTCCTCTAGAGCAGTGATGTTTTGGGGTTGTCGCTGGGCAACACGGACTTTCAACTCCCTCCAAAGATTTTCTATGGGGTTGAGATCTGGAGACTGGCCAGGCCACTCCAGGACCTTGAAATGCTTCTTACGAAGCCACTCCTTCGTTGCCCGGGCGGTGTGTTTGGGATCATTGTCATGCTGAAAGACCCAGCCACGTTTCATCTTCAATGCCCTTGCTGCTGGAAGGAGGTTGTCACTCAAAATCTCACGATACATGGCCCCATTCATTCTTTCCTTTACACGGATCAGTCGTCCTGGTCCCTTTGCAGAAAAACAGCCCCAAAGCATGATGTTTCCACCCCCATGTTTCACAGTAGGTGTTCTTTGGATGCAACTCAGCATTCTTTCTCCTCCTAACACGTCTAGTTGAGTTTTTTACCAAAAAGTTCTATTTTGGTTTCATCTGACCATATGACATTCTCCAAATTCTCTTCTGGATCATCTAAATGCTCTCTAGCAAACTTCAGACGGGCCTGGACATGTACTGGCTTAAGCAGGGGGACACGTCTGGCACTGCAGGATTTGAGTCCCTGGCGGCGTAGTTTGTTACTGATGGTAGCCTTTGTTACTTTTGTCCCAGCTCTCTGCAGGTCATTGACTAGGTCCCCCCGTGTGGTTCTGAGATTTTTGCTCACCGTTCTTGTGATAATTTTGACCCCACGGGGTGAGATCTTGCGTGGAGCCCCAGATCGAGGGAGATTATCAGTGGTCTTGTATGTCTTCCATCTTCTAATAATTGCTCCCACAGTTGATTTCTTCACACCAAGCTGCTTACCTATTGCAGATTCAGTCTTCCCAGCCTGGTGCAGGTCTACAATTTTGTTTCTGGTGTCCTTTGACAGCTCTTTGGTCTTGGCCATAGTGGAGTTTGGAGTGTGACTGTTTGAGGTTGTGGACAGGTGTCTTTTATACTGATAACGAGTTCAAACAGGTGCCATTAATACAGTTAACGAGTGGAGGACAGAGGAGGCTCTTAAAGAAGAAGTTACAGGTCTGTGAGAGCCAGAAATCTTGTTTGTTTGTAGGTGACCAAATACTTATTTTACCGAGGAATTTACCAATTCATTCATTAAAAATCCTACAATGTGATTTCCTGGATTCTTTCCCCCCATTCTGTCTCTCATAGTTGAAGTGTACCTAGGATGAAGATTACAGGCCTCTCTCATCTTTTTAAGTGGGAGAACTTGCACAATTGGTGGCTGACTAAATACTTTTTTGCCCCACTGTATATACTTATAATAATGAAGTAATATTAACTTTATTTAATACAACATTTACGGTACAAGTTTTAATCATACAGCCCATGTAGTATGATAATGAAATTACAGCAAACATGTGCAATATATCCATGATTACAGCTCCGTGGGATGGCAGTAAGACGATATGGGTAAAGATAAACGCAACTCACATTGGTTTCTCAAACAGCATCTCTGTAAACTACGTGTATTCACTGAATTTCACTCTCTGCCTTTAACGGCTCGTTGTAGCTCCAATAGCTCCAGCCCCCAACCTCCCTGTGAGCACAGTGTGCTCTGATTGGTCGGGACACGTAACATGAATGTGCCGGGCGGCGCGGTCCCGTGGGTTAGATGCGCGTTCATAATGCAGAGGGAAATAACTCTCAGAATAACGTTATTAGCACATTATTACAACTTGAGGAACAAATGTTTTTAATAAGTGTTCATACTGGGTAGTTTATTTAGTTTTAAACAAATTATCCAAAGATTTACAGACCACTCTTTCCCCATGTAAGTCAATGGGAAAAAGTGTTTCCGGGCCTGGCAACCAAACGGAAGTGTAGTACCGCCGTTTGGCCAGCACGAATATTTTCATCTGAGTCTGGCGCACTTCCTGGGGGCTTGGTTGTTCCATCCAAAGCAATGTACTTCCTGATTTTTCCCGCCAGGTCGGATTATGTCACTTCCTCACTTCCTTTCAGACGGCTGTCTGCTGACTCACGGTATGTAAAACGGAGGAGGAGGAAAATAATAATGAAATCTGTAAAAATGTATATTTAAGACGGATTAATCAAGGTCTACTCAATTACATTTAATTGTTTACATGATTTAAACCTTATATTAATTCACATTTTGGGGAAAACATGTTTTAAAAGCTTTAGAAATACTTATATGGTGCACAGGCACACAATGGCAGAGCAGTGGTGAAACGCGATCATATTATTTTTGAATTTGCATTGAAAAATGGATCTATCAACATTGGTAGTGATTAGGTTTAATTTTTAATATCTTATAGCTGCTATACCAAGACTCATTTGGGGAAAAACTGGTTTAAAATACATTAATAGATTTCGTAAAATGGCCGCCGTGTTTTTACTGTTTACATTTCTTTCAGATTTACATTGATAAATTGATCATTTAATGTCGGGATTGATTAGGTTTTATTATTAATATATTAGAACTGCTAACCTAAGACTCGGTTGACTAAAATTATATCTGAGAAGCCCAAAAAAATACATCGTGTTTACCTGGTTTCCCCAGCTTGGTGAGGTCCTGTCTGAACTGATGTGATAGGTCACTGGCACTGGAAGGCCTTTCATTTATTTTCTCTAAAATGCATCTCCACAAATGGCTATCAAATAAACACAATTCTCGGATTATTTTATTCTAAAAATAATCTTCCATTTCATCCAACAATAGATTTAGCACCTAACCTTTAATCTGACTACTAAATGTAACCAGTCGGGCTCTATGCCTAAACTTAAATTAGTATCCATCAATTAGTAGACCATCTGACCCTTAGTTTGACCTCGAACCCTAACCATTTTGACCCCTTGCCTAATCCTAAAATGAATCTCCACAAATGGCTATCTGACCTTCAATTCATACCAACAAAATTAATTAATGGGACACTCTTAACTAAATATCAAATAATAGACCATCTTCAGTCTAACTGCGGACTATTTTGTTCCCCAAGAATACCAGCTTACCCTTAATGGGACCATTAACCTTGACCACTCTGGCACTTTGCCTAAATCTAAACCACATTATCTCCCGTTTTTTCATTCTGCTCTTCCAACCCCTTTCCGGAACGAGCCCTCTTGGGGGACAACGAAAGGAAACGGGCCAAAAACAGATACGGCCATTGCGGCAAGAGGAGGCATCCTCCGTGTCTGTCTTTCAAACTTAAATTACCCTGTCTACTTTACACCTTTACATATTTATGACTCAGTCATGATGCCAAAGCTAGGGCATATGCCGACACGTCATCTAGTGCGAGTGCCTCTCCTTGGATCTCTGTATAACCATGAAGTCGTCTGGTGGCTTTTTACCTAACCTAACTCTTAAATCACAGCTTTTGAGGTTCCATAGAATATGCAGTAACAAAGATGATTTCAAAATGGCCACCAAAACGCTTTTTGGTGCATTGACCTCTAGAGGGTATACTCGTTCCTTTCAAAGAACATACTTTAGAACGTTTCAACAGACGAAACCCGTTTTGTTCTCCTCCAACAAATTACCGTTTATTGCTACATATTCCCAGTCAGCTGTTAAACTAGTCAAGAGTTATAAAATCCAACTTTCAAAACATTATGGGAAAACCGGACATCTTACAAGACCACAGTATAATTGCAGCGTTTAGGAAAAACAGAAACCTGCAGTCTTACTTGGTCAAAGCTAAGATACAACCCATATTGACCCCAAAATCCAAAGGTCACGGGGATTTTTTTCATCAACAAATGTGGTTGCGCAGCAAATACAACAACAATGTTTATACAACACAGGATATGGGCAGCCTACAATCTAAAAATGAAACTTCGATACAGCTCAGTTGCTCTGGAAGCAAGTTCAGTGCCTTGCCGACACCTTTTGGAAGAGATGGAAAGGAGAGTATCTGTCTACTCTGCAGAGCCGCCCGAGCACGAGAGTGCTAGGACCCAACGGTGTCCTAGCACGAAGGAAGTGGACGCACGACAAGCCGAACGTCAAAGAAGGAGATGTTGTCCTTCTCAAAGACAGTCAAGCCCATAGGAACGAATGGCCAATGGGATTGGTTGTTAAGACTTTTCCAAGCAGTGACAAGAGGGTCCGCAAAGTAGAAGTGCGGATTGTGAAGGACGGGACAGCCAAGGTGTTCCTTAGGCCTGTAACAGAAATTGTTGTCCTTCTTGCAGTCTTAGAGAAAGAACTCTTAATATGTTGTTTTCAGAGGACATTTCCTTTCAAGTTCAATTGTATTTGTCGTGATATAATGTTATTATCTCAAGCGGGGAGTGTGCTGCCTATTTCTATGTTTATAGAGTTGGGACATGTTTTTTGGCCCACAGTGAGCGCTCCTTGGTTTTGTTGGTTTGCTGTGGGCGTGTCAGAGTGAGCGCTCTCTGCTTTGCGAGGATCTTTGTAAACGGAGCACGGAGATCAACACATGGAGCAGAGACCTCATGTAAACTGTGTTCGTGTCTGTGATGCTTGAGCCTTGGAGACTATTTGTCTTTTTACAAAGTAAAAGAAGAACAGTAAAGTCAAGAAATAAAACCTTGCATCTTTATTGGAGGACTTTTAAATGTTAGCTAACTGTCTAGCTACGCATAGGGATACGCGCTGTAAGGGTAGAACAAGTACTGATATTCACAGTAGAATTATAGCAATATTATTTATCTTACACAAAATGACTATTGACCAAAGCCACGCTAGGTGTTGTTCAAGATGATTACAACATCATAAAAACAGTATTTGAGAAAAATGGTACTCCAATAATCAGACAGACTTTCGTTTCCTTATCACAGGAGTGGGGACAGCTTGTGGTGAGACTGGACATCTGGCACCTGATGCAACGTTTTGCATCATTCTGTGGAGGCATGATTTCGGCCCATTCCCAAAACGCCCCCTACACCCTACCCCTCCGTTTGCGCGTTCACGCGGAGGGTCCGCCATATTGAGGGCTGTTCCAAAGCCCACTTAAAAATAAAACAGCAGATTAGGTGACCAAGTGTATTCTTGATTTATTTTACAAATTTGGTGCACCCAAAAGACTGCGAACAGATCAAGGCGGGGAATTTTGCAATACGGTACTACTTTGAACCATTATGACTGCCCATTATGTGCTAACTTATTTCCTGTTTGTCCCAATGTTCACTTCAAGGTCAACTATAACCTTTGTGAGAGGCTTGGCATCAAAAGAAACCTGTGCTCACCGTACACCCACAAACAAATGGGCTGGTCTGTGAAGCTGACCGTTGAGCGGCCCGACCAAGCAAGGAGGCAGAGGCACAGAATTCAAATATAACCCGGTGTGGGCATTTATTCATCGCTGTGGTACATGATACAGCCTCAATATTGCTGCCCAGGTGAACACAGTCACCAGCCACAAGGATCTCACCCGCCTCTCAGCCAACACATACAGGGAAAACAGAGCATAAATACTTACACACTAATCAGCACAACAAGACACAGGTGAAAAATTAAATGGCACAATACAAAGGTATATTTGTTCATAGAACAACAAACATTACTGTTCCTATATTAACTAATCAGAATTGATACCTAAAACAACAAGAGTAAATAAATCAGCAGCTTCATCTTATATTAGAAGCCAATTTCTGTTCCACCTTCTTGTGTTTGTACTTTACCTGAATTTAGGTCCCTGAACAAACTGGTGGCAGGTCAGCCCAAACGGTGGTACCAACTCCTCCAAGGGACGATGTTTGCTCTGAGAACGAAAACCCAGTTGACCACAAAGTTCAGTCCTTACTATCTGATGTTTGGGAGGGAGGCGAGGTACCCGTCAGAGGTGCCCGAGAAGTATGAAGTAAGATCTGATAGTGTCCTCATCCTTTTTAATTATTCATAGTATTTCAAACATCTATGTTTTCTCAACGCTTTTCTGTGGCAGATAACGGAAGAGAAAGTCAGCAGCTTGGTGCAAATGGAGGAAGTCTTCGAGGGACTCAAAAAACAGGAGGCAGTTTTCGCGGAGGTGAAAGGTAACATATCAAAACGCCAGGATAAGATCCGCAAGAGGAAAGAAGGTGGGCAAGTGGACCATTTTCAAGTGGGGGATTTCGTTTTAAAACGCAACAAAAGGTCGGAACAGAGGAAAGTTAGAGGCAGACATGTTGAGACCATTCAGGATCCTACAAATTGAGGGGAAGGTAGCGGACCTTGCTACAAAAAAAGGAAAAAAGACTGAGAGCGAACATTGATCATTTGAAACACTATGTCCAGCCAGAGGAGAGGATCTCTGCTAAATAAAAAAAAGTGTTGGATCCTTCTCCTCTGGCTGCTCCACACCCACCTCCACCTCCACACCCACAACAGACTGCCAGGCACGAGTAGCATCCTCTGATGTAGAGACTTGTAAGTAAACTGAAACAAAGTACACCTCAAAGTATGCATTTCATTAATAACTAACATGTTTTTTTAACAGTAATCCGAGACATATGGGCAGGGAGGAGGAAGGAGACGCTGTGGGCCAAGTATGGCCCATACAAGGTCTACAGTGAAAATCTTTTGGTCTTGGCCCCGGGAAAGGAGTTGGAGGGAGAGGTAAGCGTACTGTATATGAAACATGTAAGTAGGCAAACTGATAATTCTGAAAATGGGTTCAAAAGATACTGGTGTATACAATGAAATGCATAAAAATGCCTTATTGTGTTACCTTTTTCAGCGGGCACATGCAAACATGAAAAATACATATTTGAATTCACTCAGAAAATGTTGAAACTGACTTGCTGTTGTTGGAGTTTTGAGGTTTTTACAACCCCACTCTGCTCCGCGTGTCGTTTTGACGAGTCCTGCTTAAAATCATAACAGGAAGGAAATCAGACAGAGAACACCCGGATACCAGTTTAAACAATAATCTGTTTTAATTATCAAAGGTAATAATGCAATGCAATATAATACATTACAATACAATATAATATACTACAATTATATTGTAATGTGTAAGGAGTATGCCGGCCCACTCCTGCCCTGGTTCGCGTGCTGCGGAGATCCTTCCGGTCCTGACAGCATGTGAAGAGAGAGCGAACGCCAGGAATCGACAGGAGATATACCAGAATAAGAAGGAGGGGTTAGGTCAGCTGGTCAGCAGAAAACCAAACAGGCTCACTTTGCAACAAAACACCTTATCACACAAGTCATGGGTTTCTTTATGAAAGCCATACTTGGTTGGAAATGTAACAGTCATCATCTCATGGCATCCTCAAAACCAGCTCACCAACAACGCCTAACTGTCTCCATAGCCCCAGGCCATCTCTGAACTTCCATTCACCCATAATCAGCTCACCCAGAATGAGAAGGACCATTGTTTCTCTAATTGTGTGTGACTCAATTCTCCTGCTCCTTTAGGAGTCCTGAAATTAACGCACATACATTTCTCTCACAAAGATAACACAAAGATTTCATCCCTCATATCTCCAACTTCTGGTTACACAGACTGCTTATTAATTAAACCCACACAAAGACTATTCAAGACATGTAGACTTCCCTGAAACATGACATGCTAGAGATCTTAAGCAGAATATACTCTCATCCACCGAGCCCCCCTGTCCTGCATACATACACCTCCCCCACAGAGCAATAAAACCCTGTTTACTCCAACCAGCCCAGAATGTTTATAGCCATTTTTAGTCCTTACATTTATGAAAGGATAAAACAGAGAAATCAATATAAAACACAAACACAGGTATTGTTTGAACAGTATTCACTTAACTGCTACTATTGATAACCACCAGAGAAACCCAAGGGACCTCTTTTAATATCTATCTGGAATTTGCAACAAGACTTTCTGCCATTTCAAATGTAACACACTTCTTAAATATCAGATGATAATAATCTTCACTGTTCAATTTTTATGCCATTTTGAAAATATAAAATGTCACTGACCCATTCGAGCAAATAATGGCACCCAGAAAGAAGCTGTATAAGCTTGAAGACGCCGTGGAAATGGTGTTCGCTGACTCTCCGTCAGAAGATGAGGATCTGCTTCGGCCACAATCAGACCCTGATTATGAACTTCAGGAAAGGTATGTACTCTCTCTGTTTGTATCTATTAGTTGTGTATTTGGTGTAATCTATAGTAATTCCACACTCGCAAAATACAAAATGGACGCCGCTTTGTTGTTGTAGCGTTATCGTTCCGTGAGAAACGAAAATAATGGGAACATCATGTTGGTGAACGTATAAATAGATTTATTGTATTTCGTGATTATAACACGGCAGTATATAAATAAAGCTGTATTGTGTATATATCAACCCTGTATATCTATATATCTATATATGTGTATATACTGTTATTTCACACTCGCTAAATGGAGGAATTATTTCTGATTTGCGTTACATTTTTGAAAGAATAAGCCAGTTAAGTAATCGATTTGTTTTTTCCACATTTGTTTTCACAGTGATGAAGACAAGTATCAAATGGCTTCTGGATCACAGCCATCAACATCTGCCTCATCCGAGCTACGATGTGCATTAGATCAGCATACAGTTGCCCCAGAGCCATCAACATCCAAGCTACGCCGCCGGACGTCTGCACCAGTACTAACTCAGCCTCCCTCTGCATCTTCTGATTCAGTGGACAGACTGTCAGGAGGAAAGTGAAACGGGCTGGTGTGTGGCAGACTAAGATTGTTACCGTTACTGACGCTGTGGTGGACTACAACAGAAGCATGGGCGGTGTGGATGAGTCCGATGCTTTGATTGGGTACTACAGCGTTCACCACAAAACCATGAAATGGTACAAGACCTTTTTTTTTTCATTTTCTGGACATTGCAGTGGTGAACAGCTTCCTTCTCCACAAGGAGCTGCACAAGATAAGGGGTGACCCCGGCAGGACGAAGCCACACACCCAGAAGTCCTTCAGGGAGCAGCTTGCTGCAGACATGAGGGGTGAAGTCCCTGCAGCACCACCACCACTCCCCCCATCATCACTCGTATCCATTCCCAAGTATTATGGGGAAGATGCCACCGCGCTCAGGACAGCTATATGCCATACATTTTTGCATACATTCACTGTAAATATGTATTCAGTATGATAGCTGTCTAACAGAAGTTAAATTAATTCCTCACTTATTCTGACAATGTACTTGAACCCAATAAAAAGAGTTGTTAAATAATAGTGAAGTCACATTGTAATAACAATAACTCATCCCTCTCGAGTTTTATTTTTGAGCTTTGCCAAAAGCCACTGTGTCAAGTGTCCTTCTTGGGTTGCCGTACGGAGTTGTCCAATATGGCGGACCATCTTGCACATGCGCACTGCAGATCGGGCAGAGCTGCAGATCGGGTAGTGACACTCTGAACCGATCAAAGTGCTGTCCGCGCTTCAGCTGCAGACAAGTCGGTTTCCTACTGCGTTTAGTGGTAATACAAAAACATAAAAAACAGGACAATAGCAGACAAAAGGTTCTCTTAAAGGAGGGACAGATATTTTCTGTCAGGAATTTGTGGAGGTTTTTTTTTCTGGGAAGTAAAGCTGTGTCCCATCCGGAGGGGAATAAACCCGGAGTGGAGGGACGCACCGACTCTCACTGAGCACCGACAGCCGAAAACCCTAACCCTGCTTACAGTCTCACTGGAGGCCAAATGAATGCCATCCATAGTTAATATATCTTTAGATAGTTTATTTGGTAGAGTCTTTGGGCCGAGTACAATAAGTTAAGTTTATGTTAACCCTGGCAAGGGGGCTACAACAAAAAACATATTTGACCGTGATTTAATTGTAATAAACGTTTCAAAATGATGCTGAAGTGCGAACGTACTGATACCGGTTAGTAAAAACTAGGGATGCCCGATAATTATCGGTCCGATATTAGAAAGTCATCCCGATAAACCCGATACCAGTATTAATAGCCCCGATAATATACAATGTATTTTTTGGGTAAAAAAAAAGAAAAAAATACTGCGGTGTGGGTGGATTGGGATGAGGGGCGCTTGTTTTTCACTCGGCTTCTCCCGTTTTGCCAGTACTGTGGTATTAGTGGTTTAGGAAGAGGGGAGTTCTTCACAAATCCAGCACTCCCTAACTCATGCCTGGCTGTGACGTAAATGGTGTGCGGCCGTGAAGCCAGGACAGTAAACAAACATGTCGTCGGTGGTATGGGCGTTGGAGCTATGTGCAACTCAAGGCATATGCTCGAACCGGAGCTGCCTGGACGCTGCAATCATGTTGCGCACTATACTATCCGTGCTGACTTTTCGTACAATGTCCCACTGTCTAGCTTCTAGTCGGTGCCTGCCGGTGAGCGTGGAAGTGTGGTCTGCCACAAGCGGGCGACAGGAGCGGGGCTGTCAGCATCAGCTTGTAGATGGTATTTTAAACTCGATGCGCTCTGAAACTACGGGACGGCCAAGGAAAAAAAACACACATGCGTTAATCGCGTTAAAATAATTAGTGGCGTAAACATTTTTTTGTTATCGGTATCGGTCTCGGTCTTGAGAAGCAGGAAGTTATCGGTATCGGTTTCAAAAAACCAATATCGTGCATCCCTAGTAAAAATCATGAATTAATGCTTTGAAAAGTCTGCAGACAGACGGCAGATGAAAAACCTTTTAAAATGCGTGTTCTCTAAATGGAGATCGGCTAAGATAACGCTGTATATGCTCCGACCGTCCACACTCACAACAACGGCCTACAGACATAAATAAACCAGGGACTGTATTCGCCATGACACAGACAGTCTGTGGTTTGTACTTGTTTAACTTTTGTCTAGTTTCTGAACAGATATGAGGAGCTGTGCAAGGTGATCAAATCCAAGCAGTGTGTATTATAGGAACATGTAGCTGTGCGTGTGAGTTTTCAGCATTCAGGATTCTTTATCATAGTAGCTGTGTGTGTACGCTTTCAGTATTCAGGATTCTACATCATAATTCTTCATCATTGTAACATGTAGCTGTGCGTTTGTGCTTTCAGGAGAATATCAGAGACGAGTAAGCAGGAGAGATGCCTTTGCTGCCATGCATCAGGACTGAGTGAGCCGAAAAGGGCTTCTGCACTCTTGTATATATAGGTGTGGGAGGAGCTTATTTGTCTGTGAGTTTCGTGAAGCTACCGTATGTTCCCGTAAGCAGGTAAATTGCCATGTATTTTCTTAATCCTATGTTTGACATTTGTAACCCCAATAAAATGTTGTCCTTATTTATTTACAATTCACGTGTTCTCTTAATTAATTTCAAGTGGGCTGCCATTTTAGTTTTAAGGCATGAGGAGGAGTAAGCACGTGGGCGTCCATTTTAGGTTACGAGCTGGAAAGGGTTTGACGGTTAGGATTATAATTATAATGAGGGGGAGAGAGTATCAGGCAGTGAATTATAAGGGGCCACCAGAGAGAGCGAACCTGCCACAGAAATGAGAACATGGGGCACTCGCTGAGTCAGGGAAGAAAGGGTTTGAATCCTGCTGCCAAGACGGCTACAGGACTGAATGCACTGGCCATCCTTGCTCTCCAGAGGCAGATCCAACTCCCACCTTAGACCCCAAGAAAAATGAAATGACGTTGAGTGATAGCTATCATAGTAGAAGTTTTACTATCACTCACATATAACAATTCTAATACACATCTTCAGTAGTAAACCCAGGAGTCATTGAATGTTTCGGCTCATTATAACTAAACAATCTCCCCCCAGGATAGCCCTGCAAGGTGATCAAATCCAAGCAGTGTGTATTATAGGAACATGCAGCTGTGCGTTTTCAGCATTCAGGAGGATATGCAGCAGCGACGTGCAGTCAGGGGAGGCAGAGCCTCACCTGTCATACTCCAATGTAACGGAAAAACAACTAAAGAAAAACTAAATAGTAATAATAATAAAATGTCTCCATTGATCTGTGTTGTAAGTGTGATTTCTGTATGATTCCAATCGCTTTTTATAGTCAAAATCAGCAAATTGGCCGAGCTCCGCTACAACTACATGGGAACGATGAGGAGTGAGGCAGGGACGAGCTCTGCCTCACGTAACCCCACAGTACTGGCTGGAGCCCGGGCACTAATGTATCGCGGGCACTTATTTTGTGAGCGCGCTCAAGCCAGTTACTGTGGGGTGAGGTGAGGCACAGATGAGCTCTGCCTCACGTAACCCCACAGTAACTTGCTGGAGCGCGGGCACTAATGTAGCGCGGGCACTTATTTTGTGAGCGCGCTCCAGCCAGTTACTGTGGGGTGAGGTGAGGCACAGATGAGCTCTGCCTCACCTCAGAATGCGTCACCCCACAGAAACTGGCTGGAAAGCGGGCCCTAAGCGCATGCCTGCACCATCTCACTGTATGTCACCAATGTAATGTTTGTAGATCCCTTTTATTACATTTATCCTCGTAATCCAGTCTCTAAATAACTTATTTCACGTAGGCTATATATGATATTTAGGCTCGCTGGTCTCACCATACAACGGCAATGAAAAAAGCACCAGGAGAGGCAGCAATAACCTCTGCCGCACTGAAGGGGGCGCAAGTGAGCCCACAGGTTCTTGTTGCTACTGTTATTCTACACAGACAACAAGCTAGACTGTTGAAACTAGAGGAAGATAAGGAGGACTTTTACAAAACAGTAATAGAGATTGTTGTCCAGAAGGAAAGCATGGACTTCATCTTCAAGTCAAGGTAAGACCACAATTGTAATGAACATGGGATCTTACTAAGAAAGAACAATCCAATATTTAGATGTTGGGTATCCTTTTGTTGAACAGTCTGTTTAAAATGAATTGAAGCATCAGACTAAAAAAGCTTTTGAAAATAACCGAACATTTCGATTAAGGTCAAAATATAATATTTGTAAATCTGACTCTGAAAGAGTCAGTGCCGCACCATCCATGAACCTCACCGCACGTCACTGATATGCAGCTATACGCGTGAGCACGAGAGATGCATTCGCTGCGCTGCATCAGGACAGAGTGAGCCAGAAAGGGCTTCCACACGCTGTTTATATAGAGGTGTAGGAGGGGCTTATCTCCCATGTTACTTTCGTGAAGCCTCCGTATGTCACGGTGAGTATCCATAGGTTTTTCTTCTTGAATGGTTTAGGCCCAAAATACATTTCTGACCTCCTGCTAAATTATGAACCATCCAGATCTCTCAGGTCTTCAGGGACTGGTCAGCTTTCTGTCCCCAGAGTCAGAACTAAACATGGTAAAGCAGCGTTCAGTTATTATGCTCCAAATATCTGGAACAAACTCCCAGAAACCTGCAGGTCCGCTGCAACTCTGACTACTTTTAAATCCAGGCTGAAGACTTTTCTTTTTGTCGCTGCTTTTAATTGAACTATTCATATCTTAGACTGCACTGTAACTTTTATCCATGTACTTTTTTCTTTTAATGTTTAATTGACAGCACTGTAACTTTTATCCATGTATTTTTTCTTTTAATGTTTATTTTATTAGCTTTTCTTTTTAATGACTGATTTTAAATGCCATTTTCTTAATCTCTTTCATTTTTTGTAAAGCACTTTGAATTGCCTTGTGTTGAAAAGTGCTATATAAATAAACTTGCCTTGCCTTGCCTTGCCTTGCCTTGCCTTCATCCTGTTTTTGACCTTTGTGACCCCAATAAAATGTTCATTCCAAATTGTTATGTTGTCTCTGTATTTATTTACAATTCACGTGTTCTCTAAAGTGGGCCTCCATTTAATTATTTCAGGCATGAAGAGGAGTACTGTTCTAAACAGTTTAAAAGTGTCAGACATAGGCCGCGGCCGCCTTGTTGCAATTGCACTGGTTTCAGTTGGCTTCAATTTGTTTTATATCGCCAATGCATATGTATATATAATAATTAATGGTAATACATTATTATTTATATATATATATAAATAATAATGTATTACCATTAATAATGGTAATATATTATTATTATTATATATATAATAATGTATTACCAGATGTGATATGTGGGACATTGAAAGAAATGAGGAAATTGAAAGTGTGAAAAGGGACAAGATTAAATTGTGTTAAGAAAAAAATAAGATAATGAGAAACTATATATATTATTATAATTACATTCTTAAGTAATCTCCCTTTATGTCTAACATAAAAGTTTACATTCTTCCAGTGACCTTACACCCTCATTTAAATCAGCCACAAGTTGTTTTTGAAGTCCTTTTTGGGACCTTTGTTATATAATAATGCCGTTCTTAAATGGCGATACCTTTTTGTGTACACTGAATACAGTTCTTCTTTTGAAAATTAAAAGTCTAATAACGACAATCTCCTTGTATTTACTGGAAAGCTCTACAATAACATTGTATTGCTTAAATGGAAATGACTATTTAAGCAGAATAGCCTTATAAACATGACTTATATGGCTTCAATAATTAACACTGAGAACACAAACCGCTCTTTATTTAAAAAGTAGGAAACTGATGCAAATTCAGTAAATGTACTGTGAGTCTCATTCACGAGTCCAGACATCCCTGTGTCACAGTGGGTAAATAGACTATTAAAAAGCATTACTATAATAGCTTAAATATAAATTAAAATGCTATCAGTACATTGGAATTCAATATAATTGTCACTCAACAGAAGCTACATGTTGACACTAAAGGTGAAAATCTTTCTGCATCATGATAGCCCTCACTTTGACAGTCAAAGGTGTTGCATTGTTACCTAAAGTACGTTTAGTAATAGTGTGCAAAGTGACCCCACTAATGTTTTAAACCAGACAGTGTATTTTTGGAGCCCACACATGACTAAAAGCCAGACGGCGTGTATATATGGACCCCTCCTGTAACTCTGTTCCTGACAAGACCCCATGAAACGGGTTATAGTCCGGTCATGTTGGAACCGGTTCCGGTTTGGAACCGGTTCCAACATTTAGATTCCAACGGCATCATTTAGACATGTGAATTTCGGTTCCGCTTTTCGATGCCTGAGGAAATGTTTCTCGCCGCTCTCCGTAGCCTACTGTAACCTGAGACCAGGGCCGGCCCGTCGCACTGGCGTTATAGATGTTCGCCTTGGGCACCAGATCTGTGGAGGCGCTGCGCTGACAGCTCTGGGAGGAAACAAAATGTTTTGACCGTTGGTGCTCATCCTAATGTTCGGCCTTGATGTAACAACATTCATAACTAAAAAAAAAATCCTTTCATTGTCCCCTTCTTGATAACAAAATCAAGCCACTGTTTTCACCGGAAAGGGGGCGGGGCCGGCGTTTTACCGTGACGTAGCATTGCTCTCATCTATAGTGGAGTGGCAGCCAGTAATAACAAACAGTATGAAATACATATATTGTTAAGTGTGTCACAAACGTGGCAGCCAGTAATGAAACCCTTTAAAACACATTTCACTGACGTGTTGTAGCTCAAGAGTGTGTTACAGTTCGTTCTGGTGTGGTGGTCTACCTGGGGCCTTAATAGAAATGAGTGTATTGTTTTACATAAAGATGACGGTAACATGCTGGTGACATCCCAATGTCTATGTCCACTGATATCCGAATGACACTCTTCACACTTGTGTAAGCCAAGCAAATACAAAAACACAACAATAAGGTAAATTATGACATTTTCAATTCCTCACGATACCTGTTACGCTAATTTCCTTCACTGGCATTATTCATTTGATACTCCATGGGGTAAAAATGCAAGGATCACTTCTTCAGTATTGAGTATATTTCAGGATTATGATCATGGAAAATACATATGTACCTTTCAAAATGACAATGCTTGTAACCAGGGTTTTAATTTGTTAACTTTATGTACTAATCAGTGTTTTAACAGCATAATTATTCTCTGCAATAACAAAACAATCAGCTGTAAACAGTAGCTCTACAGAATACTGTGGGCGGCAACCACAACAAGGAACATCATCTTTTCTTCTCACAAACTGAACATAAAAGTGTAACAATGTGTTAGTCACACTCACTGCCATTCCTTAGCAAGGTAAGGAACTCATCTAAACCCACCACGTGGACCAACGAGTCAATGCTAGATGGTCCCCTGCATTTGAGACGGTGTGGTGAGGTTTGCAGCCACTGCTCCACGCAGATCCTGCAGCCGATCATTGTAGAGCAGCAGGGGCTCAGGACAGGACGATCCATTGTTTCTGTGTGTTACAAAGAAAAAAATAGGTTTGTCGGGTGTTTATATAATTGATCAATTACAATATCAGATGCAAATTATTGTGCTAAATTATAGTTGTAGATAAGTGTTCCTTGTTGCGATGAAAAATGTGTTTTCAGAGCATCATTAAAAAGTCACACAACTCATTAGATTGAAGCATGATAGGGAAGCATAGCAGTGGTCATTTTCTCTAGGTATGGTCCCAGGTTTGTCTAAAATCAGGGACGTGCACAGGTACGGGCTAATGTTGCCCGGGCAACAGCCCGTTTGCCATTTTTGTCTGACCTGCCCCTCTGGAGAGAGCCGTTTTTATTTTTATTCTGTTGTGGCCGAATCAACATGATAAACCCACAATTAGTATTGTAGCGTCTCGCTGCGGGAAACACACCTTGTCAGCGCTGTCATCTTCCCCCAGTCACGTGACTTTGTTTACAATCTGACAGCTGGAAGCAAAGGAAAGCCCGGCCTCCGGCCTCATATGGCTATGGTGATCACCCTAAATGCCTGCCTGGCGTTAGAGTATAAGGGACAAATCAGGGGACTTTACTTCCTCTTGACACCGTCGGTTATTTACAAAGAAAACACCTAAATATACCTATGTCAGTGTGCTTCTGTCTTTCTGTGTCTTTTACTCTGCTCCGTAAACTCCCTCGACGGGGCCGCACGCTCTCTTTTCTTGATCACCCTCTCACGAAGAACACTTCACTGTCCCGCTTCATTGTAGGATTTCTACCACTTCAGTTTGACCATCTCTGTTATTAAGTTATGGAATACTAAATAAATAAGTAATTAGATACCTTACCGTTACTGCGCTCATAAAGAATGATAAGAATAAGGTGAATTGAACTGGTTTCATTAGTGTGTTTATTTAAGGTAATTAGTTAGAGGCCCTATTTTATCAGAATGTCTGCACAGCAGTTGCAATGGGCAAACTACATTAAAACAGAATTGTCCCCATTTTTTCTTTAATAGTTACTAACATTAGATATTTTAATGAGATATGGACCGCAAAACAAAAAATGTGCCTGAATAACGAATTTAGCAGTGGACATAAAAGTCAACTGAGTGTCACTTGCAATGACAGTGTTGTGTTTTTATTAGGGCTGTCAAGTTAACGCGTTACTAACAAAAAAATAAATAAATAACGGCACTAATTATTTTAACGCATGTGTATTTTTCGTCCACGGCCGCCCCGTAGTTTCAGAGCGCATCAAGTTTAAAATACCATCTACAAGCTGATGCTGACTGCCCCGCTCCTGCCGCGCGCTTGCGGAAGACCACACTTCCACGCTCACCGGCAGGCACCGACTGGCCATCGGGAGGACCGGGAGGGTGTGTGTATGTGTGGCAGAGTCCTGCACGGGTCTGATTTTCAAGACATTACATTACATTACATTGCATTTAGCTGACGCTTTTATCCAAAGCGACTTACAATAAGTACATTCGACCAGGAAGACACAACCTTGAAGAAAACAGAATCATATAAGTACATCAGGTTTCATAGAGCCAAACATTTCAAGTGCTACTGTTAGAAATTAAAATCAATGTTGGTATGGCGTAATTTGAATTAAATACACTATTTAATTTAAATCAGTTTTATTCTGAAAAACCGGAACTTCACTAACTATTAACTTAATACTTTTATTCTGACAATTATTCATTTCCGGTTAGCATTAGCATGTGGCGAAATGCTGCATTTTCAAACCGTGAATCAAAGGTGAAATGACATGTGATGTTGTACACTGAGCACACTGGGTTTAGCAATCATTTATTACCGCTGAATAATGTTTATTAGGGAATGTTTAAATAACCACAGACACCAGAATGATATAATTTAACAACAGAAAAAGGCAGAAATTGCATTGGACCCGCCCCCCCGACGACGCCGGCCAATAGGAGAAGACCTCCGATGACAACAGGAAGAGCAAGCCAAGGATTGACCTCTTTCTACCGGGTGACCTGGACTGACCGGGCGGATGAGGAGAGCGCCTCCACTCGCACATTTCATTTTGTACTCCACCGCATCTTTTGTGTAATTAAATGCTGTTAACTTTTATAAGCTTCCCTTGACTCTTTTCAGTCTCTCCTGCCTTCGGGGTTATAGAATACACTAACACTACTCAACTGGCTTTAGGTAAGCCAGTCCTTTATTAGTATAAAAGTACTTCGTTAATAGTTCTAACGCTCGAAGTGGAGTCGAAAGAGATGAGTTTTCAGTTTGCGCCGGAAGATGTGCAAGCTATCTGCCGTCCTGATGTCAATGGGGAGCTCATTCCACCATCTTGGAGCCAGGACAGCAAACCCACGTGTTTTCGCCGATGGGAACTTGGGTCCCCCTCGTAGCGAGGGCGCAACGAGTCGTTTGGCTGATGCAGAGCGTAGTGCACGCGCTGGGGTGTACGGTTTAACCATGTCCTGGATGTAGGAAGGGCCAGATCCATTCGCAGCATGGTAAGCAAGTACCAGTGTCTTGAAGTGGATTCTAGCAGTTACCGGAAGCCAGTGAAGGGAGCGGAGGAGCGGAGTGGTGTGGGAGAATTTAGGAAGGTTGAAGACCAGACGAGCCGCTGCATTCTGGATGAGCTGCAGAGGTCGGATGGCACATGCAGGTAGACCAGCCAGGAGGGAGTTGCAGTAGTCTAGGCGTGAGATGACGAGAGCCTGGACCAGAACCTGAGTCGCTTTCTGAGTCAGCTGGGGACGTATCATCCTGATGTTGTAGACATCCCTACAGACCCTCCCCTTACCCGCAACGTGCAATACTGAACCCGCCCCGCTACCCGCACATATTGCCAATTAGATCCGCAACCTGACCCGAACCCGCATATATATATATATATGAGCAGTGAAAGAATTTACAGAATTCACAGAGCACGATTAAAGGGAAATGGAGCTCCCGAGGGAGAGCGCTGCGCTGCCTTAAATACAAGCTGTAGGACTTTGAGGAGCTGTCCAGTAACACTTACTGAAAATAAACTATTCATTTGTTGCGTTTCCCCTAAATGTTCAGCTGGACGATGTATTCGAGCTGCTAACATCATGCAATTATGAACACACGCAGTTGCGTATTTGGCTCAAAAAGCGTTGGATGTTAATAATTACATAATAATAATAATAATCAAGTAGCCTAACCTATGACGTTTAAAGTGATAATTGTTGGCCATTTAATATGTGAAATTTGGATAGTATATTTTAAAATGAAGGTAGCCTAATCCAGGAAATACAATGCCTAAATTATGCCGTTCACTCCATTTAATTATATTCATGTAGACACATTAATTAGATGGTCCTCCGCCCCTCCCAAAAAAGTGACTTATTAAAAACGGAACGTTATCATATTGTTATGCAACAATCACGTGCATTTATTTGGTTTCATAATGTTACAGTCATTATGGCTGACGATATAAAACAAATTGAAGCCAACTGAAACCAGTACAATTGCAATAAGGCGGCCGGCCTATGTCTGACACTTTTAAACTGTTTAGAACAGTACTCCTCTTCATGCCTGAAATAATTAAATGGAGGCCCACTTTAGAGAACACATGAATTGTAAATAAATACAGAGACAACATAACAATTTGGAATGAACATTTTATTGAGGTCACAAAGGTCAAAAACAGGATTAAGAAAAAACTATGGATACTCACCTGCTCACCGTGACATACGGAGGCTTCACGAAAGTAACATGGGAAATAAGCCCCTCCTACACCTCTATATAAACAGCGTGTGGAAGCCCTTTCTGGCTCACTCTGTCCTGATGCAGCGCAGCGAATGCATCTCTCGTGCTCACGCGTATAGCTGCATATCCTCCTGAATGCTGAAAACTCACGCACAGCTACATGTTCCTATAATACACACTGCTTGGATTTGATCACCTTGCAGGGCTATCCTGGGGGAGATTGTTTAGTTATAAGCCGAAACATTCAGACTCCTGGGATTACTACTGAAGATGTGTATTACAATTGTTATATGTACAAAGTTCTTCTGCTGCGTTGGCAGTCTTTGAAGGGATGGAAGCAGGCTTTGGAGGAAATGCTCATCCTCTGAGAGTGGGGCGGCAGGCAGAGCACTGGACCCCCGTGTCAGGGCCTCAAGGAGGCGTTCATGCACCTCCTTTTCATTGTTTACATTCCTGGGCCTTTTTCTTCCTGCCTGACAAAAACAAATAGCATTTTTTAGTGAAGGTACAGCAATGCATCAATACAATCAATTGCTATCAAAACTGTCATTTACATACCCCTGGTGCTCTGCCTACACCACTAGGTCCTGCAGGGGCATCAGTGGGACAGCAGCAGACAGCAGGAGGGGCATCATCATGATCCTCTGCCTCACTGCCCTCTGAAAACTCATGTTCATCTGTAAATATTGAAAATATTAGAAAGATGTATTTTGTATTCCATTGAGGCAAATATAATAATGAGATAGTAAAATGGAACGGGTAATGTAATTCTAGATTTTGTGAGAATACAACTTTTTACAATTGCACTTGTATTATTATAATTACTTATTGATAAATTAAGCAGTTATAGCCTTGATATTCTCTTAAACTTTGATTCATACATTTATTTTTGGAGATATTATGTATGACTTTCCTATGCAGTGCGAATGAGTGTCCACTTGTCAACCAACCTCTCCCGTCTGCTCCCTGCGCTTCACCTCCGTACTCTGAGGTCCTGTCTTCCTCGACACCATATTGCTGGTGGTTTTTCTCGGGGTAACAAGTGGGTCGAGGAAGGACAGGACCGCAGAGTATCTCCACTTTTTATTGGTCTCTGCTGCTGACCCACTCCTTTATCTTCCTTCTCCCTTTCTTTGACATACGTGTCCCTCATACTCTTCCATTTCTTTCGGCATACCTCCTCTGACAAGAAAAAAACGTTTACAAACGGTAACTTTTAACCCTTATCTGCCGTTAAACCGGCGGTTGAGCTAACTTGGTTAATGCTAAATCTGTAATCAAGCAAACGGATGTATATTTTAACTTACCAGGTATGCCTACTGTAGTGGACATTTGTATTATATCCTTATATGCTTAAACCAAATGCTTCTCATTTCCTGAGATGTGCTGTTTTCTTCTCATACTCTAATGTGGGTTATTATTCCCAAGCGCTTCAAGGCCACAGAGCTGATTTGGCTACTAGGTTGAGACTCACACAAAGTCACACAAGAACTTCCCTATTCTGAGAACCGTTATACTATCTACAGCTCAAGGCCAGGTGTCTAATAACAATATGAGACCGTGTGAAGACAGATTTCTGAGCTTCCCGCCTTTTCCTGTATATAAGCTTTGCTATTTTATTGTACTGCGCACACTCCTCATCCTATACTCTGTGAGACCTGTGACTTTGTATTGCGTTTTTGTATTTGAAGCTTCAAATAAATAACCAGAAAGACAACTCTTGTCTGTTTCACCATTTATTTGTTTGATCACTCTGACTTGTACTCTCCACAGTATTGGGTCTCAGATTTCCATAACACTACTTCCTCGCTTATTTTCCTCCATGCGAGCTCTTTCTTGTTGCGGTCCCGGTAGATATACGACATTGTATTGTATATCTCCGGGAACCCACTCACAGCAACAACTATTTTCTCTTCCATCTTTACAACTGATCAACAGCAGTCAGAGGGAATCCCAACGCTGATTGCTTTCCAACTGAGTAAACAACGCATGCTTCATTTGGAGGCTGTCTGAAGGTGTACACAGGTCTCAGATGGACTTGGTATCACATTAACCTGTTAAGCCCCACGGACCCGAAACCACTACATCTGCAAGCAACAGTGTCTGAGGGCATCTTAAGATTCAATAAACTATGAATGTTTCATATCCATGTAACGGGAAGAAACTCAGCTAACTGATGATTTTTTTTTTTATATCAAAAAAGACTAACGCTGAGCCTCTGAATTAGCCCTGAGCGAAATAATTCTAACGCCGTTAGCACACAACTCACGGTATAACACCCGGCGTCCGCCGTTCTTATTAAACATCCATGTAGTACGCTGTACAGAAAACTGCAGTTTCCCCACAGCAGACACATATTCATGACGTCCGTTGGCGCATCATAAATACATCGATAGTGAAAGTGCAGTCGGATTCTCAAAGTACAGCAGTCTCTTCTCCTAAATCCTTTTGAATTCTCCTATCCACTTTTCCTTAACCCTGTGACGTTTCACACAGAGGTCAAGGAATAGACGATAGGAGCTGATTTTTTTGACTATAAACCGCCAGGATGACTCCGCCCTTTGTCAGCCTGCCGGTCTGGCAGCACAGCTGCACACCCGGTGGGTGCTGAATGCAATTGAGTTGGCGCCTCTGCATGTCCTGGATGAGGAGCGGGTCAAGCAACGGGATGTCCAGGTTGTCGCATCGTGCCGCAAGGTTTTGAGGAGGTCCTGGATCAGGGCGACCATCGCACGCTTAACCTCCATTTTGGACCGCTTGGCCTCGGTGAGACAACGGGCATCTCCGGGGTCCACCTCGAAGATGCACAGAGACAGCTGCCTCATGAAGGCGGGGTACATCTCGCGGCTCTCTGTTGTGACACCTGCTGTGAAACGTAGCATCAGGTGCCAGATGTCCAGTCTCACCACAAGCTGTCCCCACTCCTGTGATAAGGAAACAAAAGTCTGTCTGATTATTGGAGTACAATTTTTCTCAAAGCGTGGCTTTGGTCGATAGTGATTTTGTGTAAGATAAATAATATTGCTATAATTCTACTGTGATTATCAGTACTAGTATTGACAGACCTGAAACAAGGCAGCTGTCTTTGACACGCCGTCTCTGTTGCAGCAGTCCCGATCCACGTAGATCAGCTGGGGGGGGTGGTAACCCGGCGAGTCGGTACCGCCTCATCAATCCGGCCGCCAATCTGGACAAGCCCGCTGATGAGGACCTGCCCGTACTCGTTACCAACATTAGTAACCCAGACGGCCGTGTCGGAAGCAGTACCAGAGAGCTTCTTAGTCACCTGGACAGAGAGAGAGAGATTTCAAGTGTTAATGTGAGTGCATAAACACACGGCGGCTCTAAGAAAAAAATGAAATCGTTACAAACTATATTGGCCTTCTTGGTGGTATCCATCTTTAGGATGGATCTGAAGGTGGACGTGATCCTGGCCTTGTACTCATCCAGCCGCGTCAGCACGTCGTAGCCGTACACCGTCAGCAGCCAGCTGGGTGAGGGCAGAGTGGGCATTTGGGGCGGTGGTGCCGAGGTACTGGATCGCTCTCCGCATCCAGGCGTCCGAGTGCTGCTCCCGCAGGGTGTTGCACAGCTGAGTGGCACTGTTGCCCAGAGTGTGGGACTTCAGCTGTGTAACCACCCTCTGGTCACAGGACAGCCTGCAGAAACACAAAACAAGCATTATATACAGCTCCGTCATCACATTCATTGCATTTATTTATATATACGGTATGTTGTCAATTCAAGTACAGCTGGGAACTGGCAGCTGTAGGTGGGGGCCAGCTGCCTGATGATGCCTTGTGACCACCCGCCGACGTTCCTTGCATTGACGGCACTCAGGTACTCAGTGGCCATGAGATACCTGTCCAGGACCCTCCGGATGGTCCTGTACAGCCCAGCCTTCACCATGGACCCGGTGCATAAAGGCTGGGGGCATGTCAGCTGCAGACTAGCATTAGCTCCATTTATGAACAACATAGCAGCTAAAAACGGGACATCAATATACAACAGCCTGAATAACACCCCCCCCCCCCCCCTCTTAACATTCTTAATTATAATTACAGACATACACTGAAAATGAACTGTCAACTGTAAATCAACAACTACATGAAACCAATTAACTGAACACATTTATTTAAAAAAAGAACATTACAACATACACAAAAAAAACTCCATCACTCCATCTCCTCCTCCTCTTTCTCCATCTCCTCCTCCCCCTCTATGTCCTCCTGCTTCTCCGTTTGACTCCCCGTGTCAGTTCGGTCTGCACACATGAAGACACAAAAACACATTAGTAGTCACAAATGACTATTCTGTCATTGTATGATGATGCAATCAATACATCAATCAATCAATGTTTATTTATATAGCCCAATATCACAAATGTTACATTTGTCTCAGTGGTCTTCACAGTGTGTACAGAATATCAGTATGACAATACGACACCCTCTCTCCTTAGACCCTCTGTCCTTAGACCCTCTGTCCTCAGACCCTCTGTCCTCAGACCCTCACATCGTACAAGGAAAAACTTCCAGAGAAAACCCACAGTTTAAAGGGAACATGGGAGAAACCTCAGGGAGAGCGACAGAGGAGGGATCCCTCTCCCAGGACGGACAGACGTGCAATAGTGTGTAAATTGAAAAGATAATACATTTGCAACATAGGTAGTCCAAATGTTTGGAAATGCACGTGTGTATAATAGGAAGATGAATCCACGAGGATATCCATCCAGGACCTATGATCCAGGACCACAGCCACGACTCAAGATCCAGGGCTCGCGATGCAGGACACAGGACCGCAGGATCATCCATGACTCCGGATCCCGGCGTATATAGACACCAAAAAGAAAGAAATGTGGGGAAGCTGGGTTAATCGGAACATGAGAGTACACAGGTATAGACAGAGAGAAGGAAGAAGTAAGATGTCCCCCGACAAACTAAGCCTATATCAGCAAAACTAGTGGCTGAATCTAATCAGCCCTAACTATAAGCTTTATCAAAAAGGAAGGTCTTAAGCGTACTCTTAAAAACGGATAGGGTGTCTGCCGCCCGAACACAAACTGGAAGCTGATTCCACAAATGTGGAGCTTGATAAGAAAAGGCTCTGGCTCCCATTGTACTTTTAGAGACTCTAGGAACAACCAACAACCCTGCATTCTTGGAACACAATGCCCTAGTAGGACAGTAGGGTATAATGAGTTCTTTAAGGTAAGATGGCGCCTGCCCATTAAGGGCTTTGTAGGCGAGAAGAATCATTTTAAATTCTATCCTGTGTTCTATAGGGAGCCAGTGTAAGGCAGCCAGAACAGGAGTAGTGTGGTCCCTTTTCCTAACTCTGGTTAGTACACGAGCTGCAGCATTTTGAATCAGCTGAAGCCACATGACTGACTTCTTGGTACACCCTGATAATAAGGAGTTACAATAATCCAGCCTTGAAGTAACAAATGCATGGACTAGTTTCTCTGCATCGTTTTGAGGCAAGATATGCCTGATTTTTGCAATGTTAAGTAGATGGAAGTAGGCGGTCCTTGAAATTGATTTTATGTCGGCGTTAAAGGATAAATCCTGATCAAATATAACACCAAGATTCCTTACAGTCTCACTGGAGGCCATACAACAATATATGTATACAATCTTTCTTATCCTTCTATGATACACTCACTGGGATCAATTGTTGGGCCAAGTTGTTGGAAAACAGTGTAATCTATAATGTCAATTCCTAATTCAAATGACTTACACATTTCTTCTTCTCTGCTAAAGTACAAAATCATATGACATGGTTAATATTCCTTCTACTCATAGAGGACAGATTTCATTCAATAACATGTTCATTTTTAAAGACTAAAACACAACGGTGATACTCTATCAGTCCAGCCAGGAAAAAAACAGTCAATGTAACACTACAGTAGTATAGCACAAGTGCTCAATCACAGTCATACATTTTAAACTTCAAGGACCAACACTTACCGTCCTGAGCAAAGGAGGCGGTTGCCTGCAGTTCCTCCAGGCGCTGCAGGGCCTCGTCTGCCTTCCTCTTTAAGAGGGCCACCTCTCCTTTTAGGGTCGCCACTTTTTGTTCCGCAGCATGGCGGAGCCTCAGCTGCCGCGCCAGCAGCTGGAAGCAGCGCCACAACACCTGTAGCCCTTGGGCGTACAGAGCCGGGCGGGCCACCGCGACATCCAAGATGGAATACTGCAAATAACAAAATACATTTACACATAAATCAGAAAACTATTAACAACCATTTAGACCAGTGATTCTTGAGACATGGGGCTGCACCCCCCTAAGGAAACCCCAGTGCCACCCCTGAAATTGAAGATGTTTTTTTTTTTTAAATATAAAGCGCAAAATCACAACTGAAGTACAGCCAGCAAGCACAGCCAGCTACATGAGTGATACTGACGGCCTGTCAGGAGAGGGAGAGAGATGCTCCCTTTATTATTCTTATATTATAGAGTCGTTATCACATCTTTTTAAAGCTCATTATGACATAGCTTAGTTGAATTCGCGATTCTGATTGCTCAATTCAGAACACGTGACACGTTGTTAATCCAGAACAGACAGACCGCTGTCAAGGATTTATTGACCGTTGTTAAGGACGCTCACATCTGCACAACGAACTCCGGTCGATTGAACTGTATACAGTTTGGCTTTTCCAACTGACGAGACAAGAGCGACAACAAAACAGCGGAGAAGTAACGGGCAGAAACCTTCCTTTTTACGTAGCGGTCCAAACAGACATCAAGCGGCAAAACATATTCAGTTGCCAGTTCCTTTGGCATTAGGGCAGGGATATCTACATACTTTACAAGGTTTGACATTATCAATTGTGCTACTTTTAAACCAAGCAACGATGTTTTCAAATCTGTAATCAAAAAGCTCCACCTTCCTGCCGTTGCTGCATATTTCAAACAGTAACAACGGACTATTTTTCTTAGCGGATGTATGTCCATTTAAATAAATACAACTATTTTTTCAATAAAAACATTTTCTTAATCCATAACAGCATTTCAATTAATATTGGAAGTCATATCGTTACTTTGTTGAGAATGTGGCCATGTAATAAGCAGGATAATGTGCAGCGACTTCAGGCAGATCTAGATCAATCCGCTACGCGTCGGGCTCCTGATCTGCCTGTCGGGTGTTCTTTCCCCCATAATGACCGCCTTGCTGCACATTATCCCTTACATAAATACTTTTGTCATTTAAATGTTTTACTTACAATGAAGAGTTGGCCCTCTCCCCGGAGTGTCTCCGCCTCGCTGTCCTGCAGTTGCGGTATTTTTGAAGGAGAATCCATTTTTCACCCTAAAAAAACACAACACATTAAACAATAAATAAACAACACAATACATTAACACTTCAAGTTAACTAATGCAAAGTTAGTTCTACGCAGGTTTAAACTGTGGACCTACACATTAATACTTAAGTAAATATTAATTAATACTGTTTCTTGTCAAAGCAATGATAAACCTTTGAGTTGGATGTAGAACAGTTAGAATCAATATAGATGTTTTTATTTTAAAGTAAATTCAGATTGAACATAGTAAAAACATGTAAATTATAGTTTCCCTCCTCAAAAAAAACATGACTTATAGTGAAAACCACCCTTGAATGAGGGGATAATCGAAACTATAACATATAATAATGACCCTGTATCAACAATGATGCAAAACAAGTGACATTTTACCTTTTTTAGAGACATTTAGCAAAAAAAACGCCTCTGGAATGATCTGGGTGTATTTACCGTAGTGCTAATGCAGACGCTTGGCTTTAGACTTCTGTTTTGTTTCAGTAAAAATGGTTAATATGGCTTAGTGTGACAGTTAGCTGAGTTTCTTCCCGTTAAGTGGGTATGACACATTAATAGGTTGTTAAATGTTAAGGAGACTGTCGGGGTTAACAGCTTAAACATGACAATAGCGCCAAAATCAACTCTAGATATTATGTAATTCATGCTAATTATACATAACTAAGCGCAAGTGGAGGCTGCAATGCTAAAGTAAAGAAGAGCACCTTACCCTTTGCATGCGAAGAGAGAAATGAGGGAGAGAACTAACGTTCACAGACGTCAAGTTATGATGTTCACGAAACGCTGTAAACACATTGCTATTATGATTGCGGACATATTTCAAATTTGCTTTTATTAGCCCCGCCCTCCAGAAAGTCGGCCACCTCAGCGCATATCCAATGTCATGCTACATTGAGAAGGAATAGTCCTGCGCTCCAACGGGGATCTCGTAGGCTAACGGAGAATGTACCATTTTTTTTTACCAATTATATGTCAGATAAGCCACTGAGGCCTGCCTGCCTGTCTGCCTGGCACATCAACTCTCTCACTCACACACACACACACACACACACACACACACACACACACACACACACACACACACACACACACACACACACACACACACACACACACACAACACACACACCACACACACACACACACACACACACACACACACACACACACACACACACACACACACACACACACACACACATTGTACAACAAACAGCTCCTAAAGCATATAATGTATATCAGGCTACAGCCCTTGTATATTTTATTATGTGAAGCACTATATGGTTTCATGCCAAATATCTACTGTTTATTTGTAGATATCTACTAAAGCATACAAATAAAGTGTGACATGTAGGCCTGTTACATATACATTATACACACTGTTCTGCTTTCTGCACTGACCTCAGCAGCTGTTCTCACTGTAACATCACCTAACATCCAGGGGACATGTGATTAGTGAGTAAACAAACGGTAAAGGGCAGAAAGTCTGATGCAAATTTGATCACAACGAAAACAGTTTGCAGAGCTGTGCTTCGTTGACAGAAGTCCAGCCATGCGTCACGCCTCTTTTAAACATCACTGTTGGCTGAAATCGTCTCCGTAGAATACTTCAGTGTACCCTTGGTTATAGCTCCTCCAGAGAGACTCCTCGATAATCGATCCTCGACGACCCTTTAGAGAAATTTGTTTTCCTTCGAGACGGCGCGCCGACATCCGTTTCCGGGTCGCTGCCGGAGGACCTGGGAGTCTGGGACGCGAAAATCATATAAATGAGAAACGGCTAATTTCCGAGGACTCGCGCGCGTCTGCTTGACGCCGGGACGACCATCCGCCCTCCCCGACAGGCGCACGGACGCGAGGGCCCGCTCATCACTGCGCGCATATCTGCGACCGCAGTTTTTTAATTATTATAATCCTAACCGTCAAACCCTTTCCGGGTCGTAACCTAAAATGGACGCCCACGTGCTTACTGCCTGAAATAATTAAATGGAGGCCCACTTTAGAGAACACGTGAATTGTAAATAAATACAGAGACAACATAACAATTTGGAATAAACATTTTATTGGGGTCACGAAGGTCAAAAACAGGATTAAGAAAAAACTATGGATACTCACCTGCTCACCGTGACATACATACATAGATTGTTGAGTTATAATAACCAGAAACATATGTGTATTAGAATTGTTATATGTGAGTGATAGTAAAAACACTACTATGATAGCTATCACTCAACGTCATTTCATTTTTCTTGGGGTCTAAGGTGGGAGTTGGATCTGCCTCGGTGGAGAGCAAGGATGGCCAGTGCATTCAGTCCTGTAGCCGTCTTGGCAGCAGGATTCAAACCCTTTGTTCCCTGACTCAGCGAGTGCCCCATGTTCTCATTTCTGTGGCAGGTTCGCTCTCTCTGGTGGCCCCTTATAATTCACTGCCTGATACTCTCTCCCCCTCATTATAATTATAATCCTAACCGTCAAACCCTTTCCAGGTCGTAACCTAAAATGGACGCCCACGTGCTTACTCCTCCTCATGCCTTAAGACTAAAATGGCGGCCCACTTGAAATGAATTAAGAGAACACGTGAATTGTAAATAAATAAGGAGACAACATAACAATTTGGAATGAACATTTTATTGGGGTTACAAAGGTCCAACATAGGATTAAGAAAATACATGGCAATTTACCTGCTTACGGGAACATACGGTAGCTTCACGAAACTCACAGACAAATAAGCTCCTCCCACACCTATATATACAAGAGTGCAGAAGCCCTTTTCGGCTCACTCAGTCCTGATGCATGGCAGCGAAGGCATTTCTCCTGCTTACTAGTCTGATATCCTCCTGAATGCTGAAAGCACAAACGCACAGCTACATGTTACAATGATGAAGAATTGTGATGAAGAATCCTGAATACTGAAAGCGTTCAGGGCTGTTTTAATTGTTCCCTATATTGCCCCTATGCACTGTAAGGTGTCCTTGTGTGTTATGAAAGGCATCCCCCAAAATAAATGTATTATTATTATGAGGTAGCCCTGAGCAGTTCCCCTTTTATCTGCCTCTCTGACCTCAGTGTTGGTCATGTTGGCATACACGCCCGGACGGTGGCCATATAACAGGTACTGGGTAGGGGTCTAACGGTATCCGTATTCGTCACGGTTCGGCACATGCAGTCACACGGCTAATATGCCTTTTTTTACGAGTGGGAAAAAAGTCTGTCACTCAGGGCAGTATTACACTATATATAATCCAGGGGGTGGTATTGCGCCTAAAAGCCAGCCGCCCGTAAATAACAAATGAAGAACAAGAACAAAACACAACAAAACCAACACAATACATGAAATTAGTAGCTATGGCGAGTTCACACAACACACAGGAGCTAGAAGACCCACCTGCTTCTTTTAAATCAGCTGTGTGGGAACATTTCGGGTTCCCTGTGGACTACAACAATGATGGGGTGCGAGTTGTGGATCGGACGAGGACGGTGTGTCGGCGTTGTTCGACAGCGGTGCGGTATGCTGGTGGTAACACGTCAAACATGCGCAATCACATCCGAGTCAGTCTCAGTCCCCAGCGAGAGGGTTTTCTCGACGGCAGGTGACATAATTACCACCAACAGATCTGCCCTCACTACTGACAACGTAGACAAACTAATCTTTTTGAAGAAAAACTTGAAAATAGAGTAAAGCTTGAGTACCTTTATTTAGGCATAATGGCCTCACACACTCACAAGTTAATTGCACATGTTAGACATTGCTCCTAAAGGTACAGATTTTATTTTGTTTTATATTTTGACATCAGGAGATGTTACACAGTTCTGCCTTTTATTGATTGTGATTGAAACACTTTCTTATTATTTATTTTTAATATTATCAAGACATTCTTTTTTTAGTTATTTAACCCTTTTGTTTGACATCAGTCATTATAAATAATATGGCCATCTGAGTGTGTGTGTTACTGTTTGTGGTTTGTTTTTAACTGTGTAATACAGTTAATGATTCCAAATGTTAGAGTTCCTTATTTGCATACCAAAACTTGCACTACTGTTAAAAATAAATAAAAGCAAAAAAAATGTATGCGTTTGGGACGTTTTTCCTTGTTGTACCGAACCCGTACCGAACCGTGACCCCCAAACCGAGGTATGAACCGAACTGTGACTTCTGTGAACCGTTACATAGGGATTCCAAAAGCAACACTCACTGAAATATATTCATCTCTCCTTACCGTGAAGCCTACGGGGTGAATTTAAGGCGAGACACGGCAGGCAAAAACATCGTTTTTCAAGTACTGGTACATTTTGAGATTTAGTGCTATTTTGATTCCATAACATGTTTTCTTTCAGGCTTTTGGAAGGAAAACGTACAAAATACACATTTAAGTGTTTATTTTACTATAGTTTGTCTATTTGCATCTGTAGATTTCTCCTAAATTCACCAAAAGTTAGCATTCTAACGTAACATAAAGTACCGCGACCGCTGTGTGCACCATGTCAACAGAGGTATCGCTGGAAAGCTGTGTCTCTCCTGCACAATCTCATCGGATCCAAATATGGTAATTTCCTTTGTATCAGCAACCAATTGTGAAAGCACAAAGGGGTCTTAAACCAAGAAACGAAATCTCATTGGCTGGTGTCAATTTATGACAACGTGATTCGTTCAGATGCGTCACGTGGTGTGCTAAAACACTTCCTGGTTAGCTTTCAGCTAGAAATTGAAATCTCAAAATGCTAAAAGAACGGCGAAAAAAAACAATTGTCACTTGCACGAAGCAAGGTTATAAAAAAAAAAATGACCCTGAACATGAAATACCTTCACGGAGTGCGTCGATGCGCAAGCTGTCATCCAAAGAACAGGAGGGTTTAGCTAGCGCCTCACTGCAATCTTTAAAGGTCGTTTTCTCAAAATGAGTTTTTTATCCTACTCTTGAGTTCGAAATGTCAACTTCAGTAGTACGTACATACACCAAACCTTCCAGTTATATTCCTATCAATATTATGAAGGCTTTTACAGAAGGGTTTGTTCATATATAATTCATAGCCTGAATTATACAACACCTAAAAACATGGCGAAAATGGATATTTTAGGGCTGTTGACAGTATTTTCTGATTTATGGAGTGATAAAAAGAGATATCCAATATCCCTTCTGTAAAAGCCTTAGATACTAATATGACTACAAAATGAAACAAGAATTTTGAATCTGGCTATATCCAAAGTTCAGATTTCGATTCCTGAAATGTGTTAAAATATGTGCATATTTAATGAGATAATGGAAATATGCATATTTAAACATGCTATTTCAGAAACTTTTAATACAAAAGACAATTGCCTTAAGTAATTAACTGGAGAAATTTCTAGCTGATACCTTTAAGTTAAAAAAATTACCCTATTCACCTGGGGTGTCTCGCCTTAACATAGCGTACCAAAAAAAACAATCACAAACAAATCATACTTTTCTCAGAATCTCCGTCAAATTACATGTACTCTCTGGCCTAATGCTTGACTGTTGATGTGTGCTAACCATAACAATTATGCATTATTTTAATTATTCTACCCTAAACAAGAACACACTTGCGCTATCAAAAATGCTGAATTTACTTCAACTAGGCATTTTACGGGGGCGCCTTTGGCCCCCCCCCCCCCCCCCCCCCCCCAACTTTTACTCCTGACCCCAAGTATTCCTACCAGTCCCTGAAGGGAATCAAGGTGTACCACTGTTCTATGCCCTATACCCCAAAATACCATTACAACAAAAGGAGCATTTCGACAAACATGCCGAGTGAGGTTTTCGACAGACTGCAGACAAACAAAGGACCTGAAATCAGAATAGAATAGCATAGAATAGAAGAGAATACAATACAATAAACCTTTATTAACGTCGGTTAAAATTCAGGATGACTATACCAGCAGTGTTCTCCACAACCAAGGGGGGGGGTACATATATACCTGTCACTGAGATCAGTGGTAGGCTACCTGTACATTCACATGGGCAATGTCCGCGGTGCTTCAGACGGGCAGTATAGACCTGCATGTAGACCTACACTGGAAAGTACACTGGACAGGCTTTGGCTACAGAGGTGATAGGGGATTTATAATGACCTGTGACTAATTGAGATGTGCTGGGCATGTTTATAGGAGGCCCGGCCCGTTTGCGTTTTCGCTGGCAAGGCTTCTTTCCTCGCCCGGGCGAGGAAAGAAGCCGTAGTTATTTTCACCGTTATTTTCGCCGTAGTTCCCAACGGCGAAAACACGTGGGTTTGCTGTCCTGGCTCCAGGATGGTGGAATGAGCTCCCCATTGACATCAGGACGGCAGATAGCCTGCACATCTTCCGGCGCAAACTGAAAACTCATCTCTTTCGACTCCACTTCGAGCGATAGAACTATTAACGAAGCACTTTTATACTAATAAAGGACTGGCTTTTCTAAAGCCAGTTGAGTAGCACTTGAAATGTTTTTGCTCTATGAAACCTGATGTACTTATATGATTCTGTTTTCTTCAAGTTGTATTTTGTTGGACGAACGCACTTATTGTAAGTCGCTTTGGATAAAAGCGTCAGCTAAATGCAATGTAATGCGATGTCATGACTTTCAATTTTCCATCCGTAGAATGAGCATATTTGTTGCACTTCACTCTCTTTTGGCACGGTCTTTTCGGCTCATATCGCTCCATTGCTGCATAGGTACCCCATGATGTGCCATGGAAGAAGTCAGCATGAAATTGCCAAAAATCAGGTTCTTCATCCGTGCTCTTTCCTTCTCGGAAAGGCCGATCTGGTTTTGAAGGTAATCGTCAACATTATTTTTCAAGTGACGAGTGCACAGGGCATTAGTGGACGAGGGGAAAGTCTCCTTTATGGCACGCCTGAGTGCCTTTTCGTCATCTGAGCCAATGACAAGATTCGTCTGGTTCCCACTACCAAACGCTGCTGCTACATGTGCCAAAAATGCGTGGTATACAGCAAACGAAGCCGTGCAATGCAATAGCGTTGGTCCAAGTACAATAGACCTATCGCTAAGCCACGCCCCCTTTGAAAACTCGGACAAACAAAGCCGACCGTGAATGACTCTTGACAATGGCCGCGGGGGGAGTTCAAGTTAAAATAACATTCTAATAAAAGCAACAGCAGATGAAAGTTAACAGTTAAAAGCAAGAGTAAAAAGGTAGCCATGTATTTCTTTATATAAAATATCTAATCTTGTTGCCTGTCGTGTGTAGTGGTGACTGTTGTGTAACCATTGAAATGATAATATGATGTTGAATGTTAGCAGTGGTGGTCACTACATTAAATCTATAACTATAACTGTCCTTGTTGGTCATAATTTTCACTGTTATGCACCTGGCTGACTGTAGCGTTACCTTTTTTTGGGTGAGGGTCTGTGTCTTTTCGGAGCAGCACACGAGAGCCCGGATGGGATCTGATATTCCAGAGTTGGCTTCCCATCTCTGAAGTGCTTTGAGGTGAAAAGACAGTTAGCAAAAGTTAGCTAAAAACACCAGCTAACTAGCGAGGACGAAAAGTCAGACAGCAAACGTTGATGTTGATAACACTGTAGCTAGTTAGCTGGCTAACAAGTTGGCAGCTAACGTTAGCTAGCTGGGCTGGATATACGCTAGCTAGTTGGCAGTCAAAGTCAATCGTTAGCAAACTAATAGTTTGGTCTACGTTTCTAATACATACCGTCAAATATGATGTCTTTTTGAATTGACCTTACCTTTGAGCAAACATAAGTGTCCTTGATAATTGTCTTCACATTCAGTTGTGTATGTGGTTGACGACACAGCATAATCCACCGCTTGCATTTGTCGAGTTTTCTTTTGGGCTTCGGAAAAGGTACGAAATATACTCCTCCATCCAGTCTTTCAGGGTACCTGGTGTCCGAAATTACAGGTACCCCACGCACAGCGTTTCACCATCAGATATTAGCTAGATAATAAACATAGAAACTGAACTCTTCACAGTGGTTTCGATCGGCTTTTCTGGTGATGTCCGAGTTTTCTGTCAGGAGGGATTTTCGCTGTGATATGATTGGACAAATTCTATTTGGGGCGTGGTTTAGCGATAGGTCTATTGGATAGGCATTTGATGTTTTGCGGAACAGCCCCTTGTGCTTGAAATATGTGACTGTCACATATACATCTCCCAAATTGAATGTGCGATCAATTCCCAGCACCGAAGGGTCGTCCTCCCTGCAGCACATGGTTTTGGTCAACTCCAGTGTCTCGGATGTATATAAGTTCACGGAGGGCACACCGAGACCCAGCGTGACGCACTGGACAAACTTTGGTACATCGGTAACTTTGTTTGCCACAGCAATCACGTGGTCGGCAAAGTTTTGGTTGTATATAGTGTGTGAAGTACATGTACTCGCTGAAGTTGGATCAGCACGTTCCTTCCGTTCAATGTTGTATTTTTTGTTGCGGATTTGACGCGTGTCACGGGGATAATCCCAGGGTTCTTCCTCTGTTGTTGTCAATGGTTGCATTTCCATATAGATGTCCGTGGGGCGCTTGCTCTCCTTCACCTTTGCTCCAATGCCCTTCAACACCCCACGACCTGTTCTGACGTAATTCACGCCCCCATGTTTCCTATTGCCATGCGGCATCTCCTGTTTATGGACCCCCACATATTTGACTAAAGCCAAGTGGCTGCGTGGGCAAGAAGGTTCGAATCTGTCGCGAGGTACATTACCCAGCCACGTGATTCGACGCTTGTAATTCGAATCGGCTTTTAGGAGAGTGTAGTACCTATGTAATTCCAGCACTTCTTCTGGTGATGGTTGTGGTATGACCAGTAGATATACTACGCGATTGTTTGCGCTTCTCTTTGTGCAAAATGTCCCATACTTCATGACTACAGAAATCATTTTGCCTGCCCCTTGCCATGCATAATAAGCATTTGGTGACCCTCCAGACTTTCTGTGCCACGCACCACAGTCGTCCTCAAATTCACTCGGCAGGCCATCCCGACGCCGCTGACGATTGTCGCCGTTATTGATCAAAAAATAAACATTATTTTTTATGCCAGGAGGGATAGCCTTCAACTGACTAGTGCCGTTCACCAATACATCAATGGCTTTCGATGCCTCCAAAAATGTTTCACGAGGCAGTGGTGTCCCATTGCGAGTCGCCTGCCTTACGACAGGGGCGCGTTCGTCTCCGTCAGAAGATGGCGATGGGTCTTCTGCCATTGACAACTCTTCGGTCCCATGTAACTCTTCATCGTCTTCACTCGAATTGTCCGCCTCATGCAGCCGTTTGCGTGGTACACTTTGATCGTCGTCTGAGTCGCCGGCAGACCCAACATCCACTTGGTTTGACTCAATCGCCACTGTGTCACCATCACTTGAGGAACCCCCATCCTCGCTCGAGCACACTTCCTGTGGGGAACCTTCATCCTCATCGGAGTTAGGGGGCAATAACGGAATTGGCCGTACCGGTGTGTCGAAAACGTGACTTTCACTGCTATCACCTGTGTCATCTAGTGACTCGCTGGCATTCGACACGGGTGACCATCTGTCCGCACGAGACACAGACGGCGATCGCATGTATGCAGGACCCTTTGAATCGGGAGTAGATGTATGCAAGCCTTTCTTCCTATAGGTCTCCGCGCCGGCATCTGGCACAGGTGACAATTTATTGATATCCTCGGCATTGAACTTATTGCTTGGGATGACTGGCACAAAGTGATTTGGAATCCATGTAGTCCCTTCCTTCCATGTGGTTGTCGACCACATGATGGTGATGACTTTGTCTGGAGTCAGTAGCTGTCTCTTTGTGCGTGGCTCAAACGTGCAATTTAGCCCAACAGCATATTTATCTGTAGCACCGTTCAGTTTCGGGTACAGCGAATGTACAGGGTGTCCCAAAACACTAGCAGCAGCATGCATTGTCCAAGCCGATGAAAAGCCAAATGGACTTGCACAGTCTAAGACTGCCTGCTTGTATTCCGGGCTCATGATTGGCACATCTGTCGATTTGTGCTGTTTAATATACCATGTCATGTGGCGCACCATTTCCAGGCAGCAGCGCACACGCAATTCCACTGCTAGACCTTCGTGTCCAACAAGCGCGGACGATAGTGCATTAAAGAGGCAACTGCCATCACCCTTGACCAAGAGAGGCAGCCCCCCATTACCTTGGCCGCATCTCTTCAATAGATCGAGTGCCAATGTGTCCACATGCCCCTTCGCTTCTTTCTTGTAAGTGTCTATATGAAATCGAGGAAGGTCCAGGTAAAGTTTCGAATCGGCAACGAAAGCTGCCAATGTACGGAAACTCTTTCCCCGTGCGTTCAACTGGTTCATAGCGTTCTGGTAGTCGTACGTGCAGGAATCATTCATTAGTTTACACTGGTTGCATGCATATCCGTGTTCGCTCTTATCCAGCTGGGACAATTCGTGTGATGTCAGCGATGCACACTCGCCGTGAAACCATTTCACACAGTAGTCGCATCGGATGGTGCCCTGGCCACACCCTTTCCCGCACTCACCACATGGAAAACGAGGCTTCCTCCTAGATGTGATACTGCAAGAAAAAATTCAATTAATTAGTTATGCGGAGCAATTCCTACAGATACCCCCCTGCCCAGGCTCAGTGACACAGTTCCAGGAAATCGATTCTGTAGGCCTACTCTATAGATAGATAGATATTTATTTCGCAATTTTCCAACATAACACATGATCATTGAACATACCAATTGTGAACAAAATAATATATACTGTATGGGAAAATTGCAGCAGCAATGTAGCGTAAGCTGTCTTCCAATTGCACCTTGCAGCACATGTATTCTTACAGAAATGTATCACTTGCTAGTTATATGAAATAAAACTCACTTAAAATACAAATAAAAATGTATCTATAAATACTAATAATATTGGTAGCAGCCTGTCACCATGAGACATATTGTCGTATTATGGGGATTTTAATGTTGCAATGGCTTACATGGTTGATTTTCCATTCCAAATATACCAACATCTTTGAGATATTTTATTGAAATGCCAAAGCCGATTGAACATTTAAATGTGTTCATGTTTTGTCATTGCATGCACACGTTTACAGCCTGAAACTTTGTGATTTGAATCCTCGTGGGAATTAAATTGTACTAATATACCCCAACCTCGTAGCCTTGCGTGTACTAGAGGATCATGAATATAAGGTGGCTGCTTTCTCCATATATTCTATAAACAAAATATTTATATATTGGCAAAGTCCACAGTACAACTATTAAAGGAATCACTCGTAGACTTGCTTTCACCGATTGTTGGAAGAGGTCATCGGCATCCATGTCGTCTTCGCTCCTTTTGTCACCGCAAAGCTTAAACTAATCACACCAATTGTATACCATGCGCAGCGGCGGAAAAAGTCAAAACGTTTCGAGACTGAAAAGTATTCAAATCCAAATGTATACGCTCTATCCAAAATGGAGCATGCGAATATGCCAGGGGATCTTTGACCGGGGATGCTCTTGCTCTTGATCGTGTTTTGTCGGGGGCATTCATTACCAGAAGTCGGACATATGTTGGTGATCCATTGCTGTTGTTTATTCCTTTTTACCTTGAAGACCTGTACAACTTCTGCCACACACTCTACGGCTTTATAGCCTAGTCTACCTCTCTCTTTCCCTGTATATATAAGCTCTCTAGTAACAACTCTGTCCGTCTCTCTCTATAACTGAGTGTCTGTGTCTGAGTGTATGTCACTACCCCCTCCCATATATATTAACCATGCATTGAGGTGTCCCGCCAAATCTGCCCCAGCCAATGAACTACCTGAGAATTAAACACATGATCATCCAGAACCGGCCCGAAAATTATATCCAGCATCTGGTGTGGTGTCAGTTAGTGATGGGACTTCCGGCTCTTCTTGGTGAGCCGGATCATTTGGCTCGGCTCACCAAGAAGAGCCGGCTCTTTCGGCTCCCAAACGGCTCTTCAGTTTACTACATATTAGGCCTATACCTTTTAATTAAATAAAATGTAGCCCTGTTTTGACTAATGATTTATATGTGTACACATATCACTTAAATTATTCAATACATCCTTTGTACTGAAGTATTTAAAAGTAAAAATTACATGTTTAATATAAATGATTTGCTGTGGCCAATTGTTTTCATTGCATTTACAGACCCGTGTAACTCTCTGATACCACCCAATGAATGCATTGACTTGCTTGTAGAAACAAAAAAATGATAGCAACACATATAAAAACTATTTTAAAAAAAAAGGGGGCTACTGTATCGACCTATATAAAGTATATAAATATAGGTTTTTTTTCAAAATACCAAAAAGATCCTGCATTTTAGCCATGCCTCATTTCGCTCTATTTGCTCTTTCAAGCGCTGTTTTTGCAGGGGCTGATTCTGTGAGCTGCAGCTGACCACGCCCCCCTGCAGGAGAGGGGAGCGTGCTCTGAGATCAGCTGCTGGGCTGTCAGAAGAGGGGGAGAAAAAGAGATCTCCGTCCTCCGTGTTTTATTCTTATAGAAGTAAGAAGAGAAGTAACGGGGCAGAAACCCTCCTTTTTACGCAGCGGTCCAGACATAGACATCAAACGGCAACACATATTCAGTTGCCAGTTACTTTGGCATTAGGGCAGGGATATCTAGATACTTCCCAAGGTTTGACATCATGAATTGTGCTACTTTTAAAGCAAGCAACAATGTTTTCAAATCTGTAATCAAAAAGCTCCTCAAAAACACTATCGAAGCAGTTCCTGCCGTTGCTACGTTAGTTCAAACAGTAACAACGGACTACTTTTCTTAGCGGATGCTTGTCAATTTAAATCAATACATAAAACTCTTTTTTAAATCAATAAAATCATTTTCTAAATCCATACAAGCATTTCAATTAATATTGGGAGTCATGTCGTTACTTTGTTGAGAATGTGGCCATGTGTAATAAGCGGGATAATGTGCACATTGCACATCGCATAATGTGCCTTCATGCCGATCTAGATCCCTCCGCAAAAAAAAAAAAAAACCGGCTCGTTCGCGGGCGAGAGCCGGCTCCCGTCGTTCACTTAAAAGAGCCGGCTCTTTGAGCCGGCTCGTTCGCGACCGACACATCACTAGTGTCAGTCGGGAATGTTAATCTAATTGTTCGGGGCGTGAGGAACTGGACTTAGAAACAGGCTCGCAAAACCTGCATATTTGTTGTGTTTTGCAGCATATTATAAACATGTCATTCCCTTGTTTTCAAATACCACAGGTTGTGTAGTGATGTATTTGAGGTGTGCTGTCCACATCGCAGACCTGAAGTCGTGCAGTCAATGTATGCGAAGTGTTCAGGACCTTGGTCTTTGAGACTCAGAAAAGCCTTTCTCGCCTACCTTCAAAATAAATGTAAAAAGGTCAACAATGTACTTCGGTGTTTGGCGGGACAGGAGTGGGGAGCGAGTAGGTCATCACTTGACTTTCAATGTATGGAGCTAGAACTTTTGAATTGGTCACCTCCCAGAGGAAGGTTTTTAAACTATGGACAGCTGATAACACTCAGATGGGGCTCCACCTTCAAAACTCCGGATGCCCCCCTCATTCTAAGAGGCTCTGACGGCGTGTCCGTTAGACAGCAGGGTCTGTCGGAGCTCAGGCCTTTTATTGTGGCCATTCTAAGGCACACATGTGCAATAATCACGGTGTGACTGAGACCGAAGGGCGCGCTGGATGGGGCGCGCTGGATGGGGCCGGAGGGGGCTGGATGGCGCCGGAGGGGCGCGCTGGATGGGGCCGGAGGGCACTGGATGGGGCCGGAGGGCGCGCTGGATGGGGCCGGAGGGCGCGCTGGATGGGGCCGGAGGGCGCGCTGGATGGGGCCGGAGGGCGCTGGATGGGGCTGGATGGGGCCGGAGGGCGCACTGGATGGGGCCGGAGGGCGCACTGGATGCCGGAGGGCGCGCTGGATGGACGTAATCGGCACTTGGGGTCCATGAGCCCTGCCCTCACTGCACAGGTAATCACCCTGCATCATGACCCACAGCAAAACAGTCCCACCCTCGCATTCCCACAACACCCCCTCCTGCTCCCAGTTGGCTTGAGAGCTGCTTCACCAGACCCTAAAGTGAGATAGGTATCTCTAGATAGCTTTGGGCACATGTCATCAATTACCTACTAGCAATTGATACTCCATGTATAGTCTTGGAAGGTATATTGCGCATAATCAGGGATGTATATATGCATCCAAGATGGCACAGGGGACTCCACTCTCCGCTGAAACAGGTTGATATGTAGGGCTGTGCATCTACACTGGTCTCACGATTCGATTCGATTACGATTATCCTGTCAACGATTCGATTCAATTCGATATGACGATGCATCACGATTCATACCAATGCGTTGCATCCTCAATTTTCTATATTACTGCACATGGCTTATTTTTCATCAATGCATACATGCAGTAAATACATGAACTCTCTTTTTATTATTTAGAAAGTGCTTCAGAAATCAATAACATAAATGTCTTGACATTAATTTATAAACCTAAATAAATGAATTGTATAGGTCTAGCCTCCCTATATCTGTGTGTGAAGTTGTTCCATCCTCAAAAACAAAAAAATAATGCTTCTGCAGTCTAGCTGCAGCTTCTAGCAACGGTCTGCTGTTAAAAAAAGGACACTGAATGTCCTGAATGTGGCATCACTCACAGGACTTGAGTCTGAACATAGCAGACAACAGGAGTATTTACAACAGCATATACAAACAAAAATACTGAATGTGGGTGCACACTTACATTCTCTGTCTTACTGTTACATAAATCCCATGAATGTATGAGATTAAATTAGCTTCATTATATCTCAGTGATTAATAAAGTTTCTATCGGGTCACTATCAGCCTGTCACTCATTATTTTCAGGGAGGGGGCGGGGTTTGGAGGAACGGAGGAGACGGTGATCGCGGAAGCTTTTTTCCTCCTGCCTTCACAAACTTTAAACACGTATATATCGTTTGAAAATTGCTAGAGGACATTCATACTCTGCAATCCAAGACTTAATTAAATCCACCAAAAACCTGACATGATTGTAACGCGATTATTTTTGAAAAACATAAATCCCTGTGCCGCAGCGACACAGAGGGATTCAGAGCGGGTCCTTCTGCTGTTGGTTCTGGAGTGGTGTTCTTTTATTGGTGGATAAAGCAGACTGCTCCGTGTTTGGTGTTGCTGTGCCGCTGTCACGTCTGTTCCCTGATCTCTGCGTCACCGACCGATTTGATATTAAAGTGACAGAAAAAAAAACATTATAGTAAAGCCGCGGCCGGAAAATCAGGAAGCAACGTTACCACGCTATAATCGATTATCTTCCGTCACTGCATCGATACCGAATCGTCCACGTCCGCATCGCAATGCATCGTAGAAACGATTATTTTCAACACCCCTAATAGCCGGTGTGGACTTTGTTTTAATATCCCATTTTTTGGGGAACTTTGTTTTAATATCCCATTTTTTGAGGAACTTTGTTTTAATAACCCATTTTTTTAGGGAGAAGCTGCCCCTTCCCCTTCGTACCAAATGCCCTTGTTGGCTCACGCGTCGGAGGGGGACGAGCACGATGACTCAGCCGACAAGGACACATTTTTTTAACATATTTTGGTCTCCCTCCACTGTCACAAGAAGTTGTTAGGGTGGACTGTTCCTAAAGGTTAAAGTTCTCTAAATCCCAGCTTCTGATGCATTTATATAAATGTTGGGGGACAGACAGTAGAAAAGAATGACAGTGATTATGTTTCAAATGCTGTGTATAAGTTGATCTCTGAAGGTGAGATCAAAAGGGGGATTAAAGTAAACAGATATTGTTCTAAACTGTATTAAAGTAAACAGGTATTATCTTGAACTGTATTGAAGTGAACATCTATTATTTGGGACTGTTTTAAAGTAATCCTATATATATAAACCTTCTCACTTACACTCAATGACCCAGATACCCTGCTACACACACATACACCTCCTTCCACCAGCACACACACACATTCTTTGCTCACCTACACTCACTGACCCAGATACCAGCACACACACACACACACACACACACACACACACACACACACACACATACAGATGAAGCACTCCAGATCAGACTCACATGGGTGTGTCCCAGTCAAAAGCCCAGCGGATCCCAGTGGCTGGGGGTGTTGCCAAATTGCTAGAGGGCGTTGCCCAATTTCCCCATTTGTTCAATTACAGGATTTAACCATGAGATGGCGCTTCATTCACAAAATACACAAAGACAACTGGGTGTTGTGGAAATTAGTCTGTTTGCAGCTCTGCAGTTGTGTTTGCTGAATACTGTAGCATTTAATCACTTATTTGTTACTGTATGGTTTTCACAAGCTACTATAATGAAAGAACATCAATATTTTAGATCAAATAAAGTATATAGTTTGCTTTATTCAGTATATTTCTTGTAATATTGTTGGTGTTTTTACACAGTACAGTAGATTGAAGTAAATCAACTTATACATTAAGATAAGATAAGATGGACCTTTATTAATCCCGTGGGGAAATTCAGTAGTTCAAACAGCAACAGGGTGAGAGTGAAAAACAGGACAGCACAGATTCACACAGATTAATAAAATCTAAAATAAGATGAGCGATACAAATAATAATAATGAGAAACTATGAAATAAGAAATGAATAAAACTAAAATGTAATTATCATATCATATATTATAATGTATTGTATTATTAAGTAATATCATACAGATGCCACATTGAATGGATGAACACATTTATGCATCAATAATTACAACAGAGTATTTCTAAATACAAGTTGTAAAAATACTTATATGTATTTAATATTAATAACATAATGATTAATTTCAGATGATAATACTTTTCAGGGTTAGGTCCGGTCTGACAGCGCTTAGCTCTCTGCTGCAGAGAAGATCACTGCTCTAAACAAAGTCAAAAATCCTACATCCAAACGGAATAAATATAATTAATTATGATGAATACGTTAAGTCTTGTTCATTGTTTTTCACTTTTATTAAATGTTTGATATTTCCGGCACAGACCCTTTCATACCGGCAATGCGCGATAGAAACAGGGTTCGTACGGGTGCTTGAAATCCTTGAAAATGCTTGAAATTTGACGTGGTATTTTCAAGGTTGGGAAAGTGTTTGAATTTTGGGAATGGTGCTTGAAATTGAGATAAAGTGCTTGAAAATATAAATGCTTTACTTTTACAATAAATTGCTGTCTGACTGAATAGTTCGCTTTTTAGATTAAAAGAAAATAATTGCTTCGCTTCTACATAAAACAGCTCCGCTGCGACCTGCAAGTGTTTTTGTTTGTGTGAACTGGGCATTCTAATGAGAGTGATGGAGGTTGTTGTTTTAACGAGCGTTGACTATCCGAAGAAAAATACAAGCCATGGCTAAAACCATGCAAAGGTTGCCAAAAAGAAATTCAGTTGTTCTCGATGGGAGAGTTTGCGCTGACGAGCCACATGAAAGGTAAGCCGTAGTAGAGCATTTTGGCTTAGGCTAACGTTGCATGTTACGTTTGTTTAAGCTAGTAACGTTAGCGAACTCAATGTGGGATAATTGCTTATGCAGGAGACAATAATTTCAGAGGAGCGTACCTATGTCAGTCGCCATCCTGTGGTGTTTCATGTCACAAAGAATGATTTTAAAAGCAATGTATTTCTACTGGTAGTTCGTGCCTAAACTTGCTCCATCGAAATCAGTCGCATTGACCCGAAGACACATTTTGAGTTATATACACTGTTGGAAAGAGGATATTCCTAGCTTTCTAACGGAGGAAACATATTTTCGTTTGTACTGGTCTGGGGGAAGCTCGCGAGTGTGAATGTGTGTGTGTTTGTGAATTTTTGCGTTTGTGTGTATTGTGTTTGTTTCCCGGGGAAAACACTCACGAGAAACACCGGCTGTTGTTATGCCTGCTGTGACGATAAGTTACTCCGTTCTCTGCTTGTAATTATGCCGTTACAAGCTTCAAAGCTGTATTTATCATCTGAATTTGCCGAAACAACTTTAATATTCTGAAAGCTAAGACTTTGTTTAATTGAAATCAGATGAAAACAAACTGTAACGGACCCTGCCGTGTTATCTGATTACTATACGCCATATATTCATAATTTCAGCCGGAGGGAGGGGGAGCAACGCTACGGAACAGCAGAGTGGCGAACTTTAGTGGAGTAGAAGTGTAGTACACAGTTGCATAAAATGAAAGTAGCCTACAAGTATTTTAAAATTGTATTTAACCCTCTATCTATGGCATAGTGTTGCCCTCAGGCAACAAACCACTTTTTTCGATCTCACACTGGCCCTCTACATATATATATTTTTTTAAATATACACAATGTCACCTGACATGCTGGTGTCCAATAAAATTAGGGAATTATATGGGTGTGGCATTTTGTCTGGGGGTGGAGCAGTCCTTTCTGCAAGCAAAACTGCAGGGGACTCAGGGCCACCACTTGGTAAGATACATTTCACTTTTTAACATATTAGAAATGTACACAACTTAAAATAAACATACACCCACAAACACACAGAGACACATACACAAAGACATACATACACACACAGACACACACAAACACTCACATACACACACAGACAGACACACACACATACACAAAGACAGAGACAGACACACACACTCACACAGACTTACACAGACATACACACATAGACACACACACACAACCTACTGACCCAAAGGACCTTCCCTCAGTCGCCCCCAAAAACCCAAACTGGAATCCGGTCTGTCTCAATGAGCCTCATTTTCTGATTTAAAAAGTGGTTGTACATTTTATCTTACGATAAATCAATATTGTAAAAAGAAAACTGAACTCATGCTGTTACTTAGATTAAAGTCTTATGTTCGGTTTTTATTAGATAGAGAAATACCGTGCGTTTTATGGGGAGTTTGTCTATAATTTATATACATATGATGTAGAAAGTGTGTGCTCTGTGGCCTCGCTCTCTTCACACTGTATACACGGTTGATCACATTGTATCAAAAATAAAACGTTTGTCCTAACCTTGGAGAGCCGTATGTTTACTGCCAACCTAAAAGGACCTCAAAAATGTTAATAAAGAATTTATTGAAAAGTTATTTGGCTGATTGTTTTATATTGGCTCAGCCAGGTTATATGGGATGCCCAGTCTACTTACATATCGGTCACTCATTTTAAAATATTAAACTGTTTTATTTTTCTTTAATTTGTCATCCTCGTGTAGAATGCTATTACGAAACACACATTTGGTTGTTTATAGCATAAAGAACATCTGATTTAATGTGAGGTAGGGAAATAATCATTTGAGTATAAGTATGTGCATATAAATATGTAATTTACAAGTGCCGCTGTAAGCTGCTTGAAAATGCACCTTGAAAATGCTTGAAAAGTGCTTGAATTTGACTTTGGAAAAGGTGTAAGAACCCTGTAGAAACAACAGAAAGTGCGACAGTTTAAATATGCCAGTGTTAATTTCGTCAACGAAAACTATGACGAAAAATGTTCGTCAACAACCTTTTTTACATGACTAAGACGAGACGAGGACGAGCTAAAAATAGATTCTTGATAACGAAAACTATGACGAAATGTATATTTAGTTTTCGTTGACGAGACTAAGGTGTTAATGGTGGACTATCGGACATTCAAAATACAGCATATTTTCCCCCAAGTGTCCGTCTTGTCTGTCAAAATGCATCTTACGTTTCTAACTTGCAATATCATTATTTCCGCTCTCTTCACTCCAGAAGAGCGATCTCTCTGTGTGCGGGGGGCGGGGCCTAACAGACACGCTGCCGGGGACGGAGCATTCAGAGAGTATAGAGACACAGTTTGACTAAAAGTTGACTAAAATGTAATTTTTCATCGACTAAAAGTTGACTAAAACGTTTTGAGTTTTCGTCGACTAAAACTACGAAGGATAGGAATGACTAAAATGTGACTAAAACTAATAACCATTTTCGTTTAAAGACTAAGACTAAATAAAAAACAGCTGCCAAAATTAACACTGAAATTTGCGAACACAAACCTACAGACTGGGGGTTGGGAGATCACAGGAGGGGGGGGGGGGGGGGGGGAAGAGCTGTGGAATGTGACCACCCCCCTTGGGAGACTTACTCCACACATTCCGATGGCCAATTAGTTTTAAACAAAGAGTTTGCAGCATACAGCACAGGCAACATGGGGGGTGGGGGCTTCTCAAAAGATTTTTGTTTGTTGTTGTTTTGTGTCAGTTTTACGTCGCCACTTCCATTCACATTTTTCATCATTGTTCCACAATGTTTATCATGAAATTAATATCCATATATTTTATACTATACTTGCACTGCTTACCGTTTTCATACTTTATATATCTTAGCATATTCATACACACTGTTCATACTGCTCACAGGCTGCAAGTGTATTCATACCCAAGCTCACTGTTTATTCATCATTCAATTCATTCTATATTTTATTCTGTAGATTGTGTACATTACTTTTCACTTTACTGCTTGTTGCACCGTTAGAAGCTAAACTGCATTTCGTTGTCTCAGTACCTGTAATCTGTGCAATCACAATAAAGCAGGCATCTTTATTGTAGCCTCAACAATCAAGTTCTAAGTAGTGCAATATGAAATAAAAACAAAAAAAATCTGTGCTGTTGTATTTGCTGTAAAGTGTCTCTACTGTAGGCTATTTTTATTATATGTACAGCACTTTGGCTCGACCAAAAATCGTTTATAAATGTGCTATAAAACTTGATTTGATAAACAACTACACTCTTTTGGCAGTGTTGTGGTGCCGAGAGACGGGAGTCGGAGGCGGGGTATCAAAGGTACAAGCTATACTTTTATTTAGCATCTGAAAACCATTGTACACAACTTCATTCCCGGGAAGCGAAGACCGGCGGAAACAGGAAGTCCGGTTCACTAAAATGTCCATGCAGAACAATACCCCAACCCATAGATCCGTGGGTGAATAATGTCAATCACCACAGTGTACACATTAACAACAACTACACTAGTTTGGCAGTGTAACAATTAAACAAGAACTACACTATTTTGGCAGTAACAATTAGATAAATAATAAACTGTCAGACTGACACTGAAGACAAACAAACTATTTTCAGCAATCAATCTGTTTAGTTGACTCTGGGTGACATGTGGCGATTTAAAAAGATCGTTTTTTGGCTGTTTAGATGGTGTTGCTCCATCTGGGTCACTGCCGGTGGTTGAGACGGTGGGGTCTTTGGCGACTAGTTTTATAGCCTCATGTACATTAGTTAGGTGCTCCAGGAGATTGGCTTTGCTGTTATTCGATGTGGACAATGTTTTTTGTCCTGCACACAGTTTACATTTGACCATAATATTTTGTGCGTCTTTTATCCCCACAAATAGAAAATAGTGGTTATATCTCCAAGTTGTAAATGCGCTGCTGCTCTCGCTGATACTTGCATCTGCCATAGTGTGTGTGTGTGTGTGTGTGTGTGTGTGTGTGTGTGTGCTGGTGGTGAGCGTTGCCATGTGTGTGTGTGTGTTAGAAAGTGTTTGTGTATTTTCCCCATAAGGCAAGACCCGCCCAACTCTGTCTCTGATTGGCTTACCCTGAAATGTTACCCCGCGTTAACCAATCATCACTCCTCTCTGGTTACTTTGACTTTTCCATGGTGCTGTGAGAGGACATCACTGTATTCGCCTGTAAGCTACATCCGCAGGGAGATTCGGTTCAGTTCCATCACATAATGTAACACAGTAACGCACCCATTTAAATCACAGTAACTATAACGGCGTTACTGAATGGGAATAGGTAACTAGTAACGTTATTAGTAACCGCAAAAGGTAGTTGCGTTACAGTAATGCGTTAGTTTGTAACACGTTAGTCCCAACACTGGTAAACACACACCTGATCACCTGAGAGCTGCCGTTTCATTCAGACTGTTTAAAAAAAAAAAAAACGGTCTGATTTTAACGACTCAATGTGTGATTATTATAGCAGTAATATTAGACACTAATAATACAGTAAACTATTAACACTGTACATATTATTGTTTGCCCGTGGGATTAGGATGATCGGTAGTGAGACCCGTGCTGCATTTTCCTCCGGTCGGATGTGATATAAAAACAAAGCGATTATTTTTGTTGTTGTAAACTCACGTGGATTAAATTTAGTGCATTAATTTCAACTCGCGAACATATGATACATTAAATGATCGTGAGGATGATGATTGAAAATCGTTTGTTTGAGCCTGGATGCATTTCCTGATGAAAAAACATAGTGATGGTTTTGTACTTACACCTACGTGAATTAAACAACATTATTTTGTTAAATATAAACATGGTGATGTTTTGTAAATGATTACATGTCTCTTTTTTAGCACAGAATATGATCCTATCCGTGACATATGGATCTTAACAAATATCCGATCAGATACCTGTAGATCAGTTGTTTATTTCACATGAGTTCCAGTGTGGCAGCTTTTCACGGCTCCCCCTGGTGGATCCATTATCCATTGCAGCTGGTTTCATTAAAATTACATTTATTTATCAAGGGGGCGTATCAAGTCCTGCGGGGGGGTTTTCCTTTTCAGCAGGGGCCCACCCCATGCAGATCACGGACCCGCACGGGTAGGCGTCTGAAATGAAGCGCTACATCTGTACACACTATTTTCTGTTGTTGTTGGGGGGTTGCAATTAAACTAATTTGGCTTTGTCTTTACAGATTAACCATCACCAAGGTCCCGAAAGCCGGTCGATTCTCTCAAGATATGTGTCATAACGTCTCCACCACTGATCGATACTATGCGAATGCCCCAGGCATTCAGAAAGCGTTGGAAATCTGCTCCATGCTCAGAGCATCTTCAGCTGCAGCTAGGGTTGGCAACTTCCAGAAATGGAAAAACGGGACACAGGCATCCCCCGCGCGCGAAGATTTTCGGGTTTCTGGCGGATTTAGTTACTTTTTTTTTGTTACTTTATTTCGGGGTTAGGGTTATGTTATTTAATTCTTTTGGGGGAGCCAGCCCCCTAGGGTTCGAGGGGTCAAACCCCACCAAAACCCTCAAAATGCATAGAAAACTATGCATACCTATAACACAATACAAACACAATGGTCTTACACCTGCATTAGGCTACTACATCACATTGTACATCAGCATGTTCAAATCGGATATGTGGGCACTAGGGACATCTGGGCACCTCGATGTACAATTGGCTATTTTGTCCAAAATGTTAAAAAATAAATATTTGAAAAATGGTATTAAGTAATGCAAAGTATACATGATGTGAACATGCACGGTAAATCATTATTAGACTTAATGTTATCCTTCAACCAACCATTTTCCCATCAATCAGCTGACACACACACACACACGCGCAGAAGACCCGAGACAGATCTCCACTCACGGGCTTTACCCAACTGTGTTTTTCTTCCACTGTTTGTTGTAAGACACAAGTCTTTTCTTTTTAGAAGGGCCCAGAACCACATCCTCTCTCTCTTCTCCTCTTTCATTATCACCTCCTCCACCGGCAGCGCTCATTTTCCCACACGACTGAACAGGCTGACATGCCACACAAACAATGATGCCGCGCCCGCTGCCCACCGGAGAAAATCTCACACACACGTGCGAGCATTGTGCCTGCCCTGTCAACTGAGCGGTCCTAGTGCCCTTCGGATAAAGCACACAGGCACGCAGTCAGACACACTGCATTGCGCGCAAACAGAAACATATTTTTTATTTTCCCCTTTACACGGGAATCCGGGACAAACAGTGATGTGATGACGTGACGTCATCAGCTCGCGCATCACAGAAGGTAAACAACACCGTAGAGTGAACATGTGGAGCTCACATGAGAGAGAAAACACCAAGATGAAAAAATCGAATCCATCTCATTTACCGACGAACATTTCTGCTAAAGACCGGGTCAAGCAGTTCCCCGATGTCTCGCACGAAAGTGGGGGGAAACTATTCTGCACCCCGTGCAACTGTGTTGGAGCACAAGAGAACATCGACGGTGACGACCCACTTTGATTCATTCAAACATGCTTTCTGCTGCTGCGGACAAGAAAGCCAAACAACTCACGTTCACCGAGGCATCGACCTCCAAAACCCTTTCGAGGGCTACAAGAAACGAGGTGAGTAGCCTACAAGATTGAAGCTGGTCAGATAACGAACGAGTAAATGAAAACAGAATGAGGCGGAGAAGTGTGTGTGTGAGAGAGAGAGAGTGTGATTAAAATAGCCCAATTGCTTTTACAATAAATAAACATTGAATGTGTTTAATTGAATAGGAAAGGGGTTTAACGTTAGTGGCAGATTGTGTGTGAGAGAGAATAAATAAGACAGCCCAATATTTATTTTTTCCGCATATTTCGCAACTTCCCGCAATTTCACCGCATACAAAAAAAACAAAAACCCTGCATGTTTGATCGCATAATCAAGGATTTTTGCCCGCGTTTTTCTGGAGGGTCTAATGATTATATGAAATGCTTTGACAATAAATACATAAAAAATGTCATCTGTGGAAGCCGTAGCGCTGTAAAAAGCACGACCAATCACCTGAGCCGGCCCGGCTAAAGTAACTGGATGGCCTTACCTGCCTGTCAGCCTTCCATCTGGGCACAAACTCATCTCGTGCCCTCATTGGTCATGTGCGCGTTCGTGTGTGTTGGAGGAGGGGCTCTGTAAGGAAGTGGCAGATTTTTTCCGGCCCACCTTTAAGCTCCGACGTTATCGGTCTTTTTATCTGTACTGGAGATATGTCAAAAATATGTCATATGTATTATATATTGCAGTTACAGTATAGTTTCGCCAACTCCGTTTCTAATATGCAAAAAGACTGCAAAATGCGTCTATGATTATTTTTAGTATTTTCGATCTTTCCAATCCAGACGAGAGATCTCTCTCCCCCGTCTGTGTGCGAGGGGGCGGGGCAGTTTACACACACGCAGCTGCTACATGCAGCAACACACACACACACGGAGGAGATGGCGGAGATAACTAAGCGCTCCAAGGTGTGGTTAAACTTCACCCGTCTCGATGTGGACAATGCTCGTTACCAAAAGTGCAATAAGAGTTTAGCATGTGAGGGCGGTAACACGAGCAATGTGTCTAAACATTTATCAAAAGTGCACCACATCCAGACGGAGGAATGCACCGGGTTCGACTGTCTTTCTAGCAGCTCTGCAGCCCCATCCACGAGTAACGTTTCCACGTCAGGTGTTATGTATGCTAGCAGCAACACACGGAGTTAACTACATTATACAAACATGGGTTAATGATTAGAGGAAACTGAGTTATTTATTTTGTTAAAGTTTCAGCTATTGAAAAAGTTCTGTCATCACATTATTTAATACGATTTGTTAAAACATTGTTGTTTCTTTTGATGTGAAATATTATGTATTTAATTAAAATAAAAAGCAATGTTAGTTTTGTTCACAATTTGTTTAGTTAATTTACCAAAAGAACCGATAAGAGTACCGTTAAAAGACCGGATCGATAAGCGGTATCGATAAAAGTAGTAGTACTGTTAATACCTTTACGGTACGTCCACACGGCAGCGTCGTGTTGAAGCTTGCCGGTGGGCGTGTCTGGCGTGCGACCAACAACCAATCACATTAATCTTCCGCCCCGGACACACAAGCACGCGGTTTGATTGGCAATAGCAGGGGTGGGGAACCTTTTTCCTCTCAAGGGCCATTTCAATTTTTTCAACATCCTCCGAGGGCCGTACAAATGATTGACCTCTGCTTAAAAATACTAAAATCACAGCCCATTCATTTGGCCTTTAATTCATGCTGTTCAAAGAAAAAGCAACCTCTTAATCCAGATATCTTACCTTATCTTACTTAGATATCTTACTCGCGCATGCATTCACGTGCACGGTTGTGGCATGACCACCAACACACAAGACGTGTGCAAATGTATTTAGTTTCCTATCCATGTGAACATGATTTAAGTGGGGGGGGACCTAGGGGGGTCTGGGGGGCATGCTCCCCCGGGAAGATTTTTTTTTTAAATGTTGAAGTTAAAAGCATCAATCTGGTGCACTTTCAGAGCAACATTAGGAGATCTATGGATACATCTCTCAACACCCATATGAAACAGAACTGTAAAGAGCCTGTGACAGCCTCCCAACAACTGTTGTGCAATGAAATATTGGGCTACTAGTAATCTCGAACAGTCAGTTTAAAAAAGAAGTTGCGATACCGTTCCGATAAATATCAATAATTTCGAACATCGCGGGGAAATTCCTTCGACTCATTTTGAAGTTTTGGGGGAAGCCGAAAGTGACGTCAATGTGGGAACGCTTCACTGTGCGGCGAGAGAGCCAAACACGGACAAAGTGTGTTGTCATGCGTAGAAATGGTGAATTACTGAGTTTAGGCACGTTAATAACGTTTTAATGAAGTTGACTACAGTATATTCATATTTGTCAGTGCTTTCATGTCAATTCGGCAAACATAAACATAAATGATTGTGGTGAAGATGGTGATTAAATTAGGATTAAAAATCGGTAGTGAGAGCTACTGAATTTCCTCCCGTCGGATGTGATATAAAAACAAATCGATTATTTTTGTAGTTGTAAACTCAAGTGGATGAAACTACATGTATTAGTGCTTTCATGTCAATTCGGCGAACATATGATACATTAAATGATCGTGAGAATGATGATTTAAAAATCGTTTGAGCCGGTCTGCATTTCCTGATGAGAAAACAAACCGATGCTTTTTGTAGTTGTAGTACACCAACATGGATTAAACGTGTGTTTTTTTTACCACAATGTTGGGGAAATTAATGGATAAAATGCACGGATTATTATTATTATTATTCCCACTCCGATCAGGACACTAGGTCCACCGTTTCCCCGCAGCGAGGCTCCCCCCGTTGACAGTTTACGTGGGCTGGGTGCAGTGGCGGACTGGCCATCGGGACGAATCCCGATGGGCCGGTACCGAAGTGGGCCGGTCGGATAAGTCACTAGCACATCCCCCACTCCCCCCGTTGACAATTTACTAGCGGTACCGAAGTGGGCCGGTCGAGAGTCCCGGGATGATTTTTAGTCCCAGTCCACCACTGGCTAGATGACCGTATGATCGCCCATATTGACGCACCTAATTCCTAAACTTCTAACAGATACAACATAAACCGATCCTTCAGCCTCATATGAGCTCTCAGACACGTTCAAAATTAAACTGTCATCGCTGTCTGAGCTTGCTGCTGTTTGCGCCATCGTGCTTTACATCAGTTTACATGCAGATGCTGGGATCCTGAACGGTGCAGCTGGAGCGCTGTGCCCGCAATGACGTCACACATAATTTGGCGGGACTTGAAGAATCCCCGAGAAGATCCAGAAAATGGTCAACATTGAAGGGCAGATGAATGGTTATCAAAGTACAAATATCCAAAATCAGTTCAGTAAGGATTTTCAAGGGGACAATATTTACTCAAATTGATGGGTTTGGATGATGGGGGAAACTCGTGTCACAGGCTCTTTAAGCAGATTTTCTTTTTCTTTAGGGATATTTTACATATCACTCCCCTTTCAAACTGTATTCTTGTTTATTAATAACAACTTTTTTTACTGTCATAGTATTTTATACCTGTTTACTTTATTATCTTGTTTTTTTTATAACTATAATGATCATATAAAGATGTGACTTTACCTCACTGGTTATATTCGTTAGCATAGCTAGCTAACCAGATGCTAATAACGTTAAGTTATTGACTGTATGACAGATGAGCAGATCGCCACTGGGCTTTCAACTAAAGACACAGCCACGCAAAACCTGTGGCATGTGTACGGCTCCTTATGGGTACTGCAATTTCTGGAAGTGCCGGAGTGGCGTTCTGGTGCTCTCCGTCAGAACTGCATCCCTGACATGATGATGACACGTTAGGCTTGTGTTGTGTTGTGTTCAAAGACCCTGACCTTGGCCAGGAAAAACAGGCACTCGCTTTTTAAATTATTTTGCGGTCTAGATTTCTTTAAAAAAAAAGTGTTGCGTGTGTTTATAAATTACTCCGAAGGTCGTATAAAATGGTCTCGCGGACCGGAGGCTCCCCACCCCTGGGCTAGAGCTTGTACTGGCATATGATTTGATTGGCTGGCGCTTCCGTCGACGCTTGAAAAGTTGAACTTTTCTCAACTTTCGAAGCGAGCAACGGAGGCAAAGCGGTCAGTGTATGTTTTGGTCATTGGATTTTCTTTTCCCAAAAGGATATTCACAAACAAAAACCAACTGGATCTTTAATTTTCGTTTTAAAATTGAAAAAATAAAATTGAAATACAAGGCGTTTTTCTTTATCATGGTCAAAAAGGGATTTACTAAACTTTAAAAACGGGATGATTTTCATTTTCTACTTCTTAAAAAAATAAATAAAACCACTAGTAAACAGAAACGAAAGAAACCCAGTTTTTTCATAATTTGTCTTACAGAATGTAAGTGCATATCAGGACGGTCCTCAGTCGGCCGTGATTCGGGGTTCCGTGGTCAATTCAGCCCGCGATAAAACATGATATTTAACCCTCCGGTGTCACTCTGGAAATGTTTGTCCAAATGTCATTTTTCACACAACCAGAGTTATTGGCAAATGGCATGATTTTTTGTAACAAGGCTATTTTCTCGATATATTTTAGAATTTTAATTTTTCTAATGGGTCTATAATTCACTGTGTACAAAATGTACTACCCTAATTCACCATTCGGGACATCAATGGTCACTGCCAAAAACTTGTGAAAACATAAACAACAAAACATTATATTAAAATAGTTTTTCACCCCTTTTTTGGGTTCAATCTTTAAAGCAACTTCAGTCCTAATCAAAAATACCAAATATTCTATAATTTTCAGGATTTTAACCCTTTAAATGCCATTTTGAATACATTAAATCACTATTGTTTTTCATGATAAAAACACAGAAAATTAGTTATTTTCCGTATAATACATATCTGGGGACTGGCTTTTTTTTTTATGACTGTCTTGGAGGAGATTTGTCACATTTGTCATGGGCGCACCCCATACTCAGCTCTGCTGCTCATACCACAAACGCATGTTCCTTGCAAATGTGGCACCATTTGAAAGGTAAACAGGCTTTCCTACAGTTTCAGGGGCCTATACTACGAAGCTGGTTCAACCTAACCTGGATATGTTTGAGTTAGCCGGTTGGCCTAATCCAAAACATACGCGCTCTCGCTAAACTGTACTACGACGCTGGTTATCAAGTGGATCGCTCAAGCCAGCCGTTTCCTATCTAGTTAGGTGCGCGTTCACATGAAAGGGGTGGTATTTGGAGCATTCGACCAATCACAAACATGGAGAAGCGTACTGACAGCGCAGCGTCATACTTCCTGAATGAAAAGTTAACTTTAATACTAGTCAAAAATGAAGAAGTTAAACTTTAAACATCCATGACTTAAACACTTTATCCAGGATAAAAGCCACATAGTTGCACCTGCAAGGTGAATACAGCTGGCAAAAGAAAAAGTGTTTGAATGCGTACATTAACAGGTTTATGATATCACTGCCCCGTCTAAAACACGATTTGACTTTAATTACATTTGTCTCGAGTGTTTCGTCAACTTAATGTGTTTGTTTAAAATAATACTTCTGCATACAGTAGGCCTATGTGACACTGTGAGTGTTGCACGGCCAGATACGGCTCAGCTGACTCAGATAAGAAAATATATGATACATTATGAAGTGATATGCCGCGGACTGTACTTAATGTTACTCTGATCCGGTTACTTGTGTTGTGGCAGATATTTAAGTAAGCTTTCTTAACGCTAATGTTATAATAGTCAGATTGCTCTGAAGATGGAGGTGATATTCTATTAATGTTCACGTTCACACAGTCGGTGATTTTTGCCGGCCGTCTTTCCTGCGACGGCAGCTTTTCTGTATTTCCTTTCTCCTGTAATATGACTTGATCGCTTTAAACTCCGCACACTGAGCTCTGATTGGTCAGCAGGCAGTGCTTTCACTGAGTTGAGCTCTTAGCCTGCAACCTAACCTGGTCCCGACCAGGTTAGCCGCTAAGCATAAGTTACCATGGAGATCTAGCCTGCTAAAAAGAGAACCAGCTTCGTAGGACCGGAAAGCCGGAGTTTTCCCTGAATTTAGCCGGCTAAGCGAAAATCCTGCTTCGTAGTATACCCCCCAGATGTACACTCACTCAAAGAAATAACTCATTGGATTAACTCAATTTTATTGTTGGCAGGTTTTCCATCCAATAAATATATGTGGCACAAACTCAAACTAATGGCATCCATGCAGTATAATGTAAATGAGTTAGTCCAACTCAAATTTTTCAAATAGAGTTTAAGTAAAATGATAACATTACCTTTATGAATTTAGATAATGCTAGTCCACCTAAATCCTATTTAATTAATTGAAAATGAAATAAAATATAATTTAATAAAAATGTGTTACACATGAGAAAACATGGTTTATTTTTAAATTCACATTATTCAAAACAATCCTCCATTCAATAGTGTTTTAAAATGAATGAATTCACACTGAAAGATGAAAAACATTTCTGAAAGATAATACAATTTTTAAAATGGTAGAGAAATGGAACTCCTATAATTAACTTAAAAATCTCCCTTTGCCAAATACAATGAATACAATATAACAGGGGTATGCACTGCTCTTCTAACAGGACAATAACACATAACATGAAGAGTGCACTGCAAACACCAACATATGGAAATAGTGTTACAGTGTGTTGAAACAAACAAATACAAAAAAGCACAAATGATTGATATAACGGCTCAATCTGCTCTGATTAGGAAACTCGTGAATAAAATGACAACAATGAACTCATGAGTCACTTCTTTTTCACATTTCAATCAAACAACTTGATCTTCAGACTTTCGATTTTACCATTCAGCTTGTGCCCATCCAGATTCATCACTACCTTCTGCATGAACTCGAAGGTGTGTTTGAGGTTGTCCGGAAAGCTCAAATCCAGGGCATAAATAAGTCCCAATAGCATGACAAACCCCACAATCACGCTGCCCAAGTTGTCCATGACTATATTGCCTTCGATGACAATTCCCACGTCCTCTTGCTGCCCATCCACATCTCTTTGAAGTGTGTATATGCCCATGACTGTGTTTGCCATGTCCCTCTTGGCATCTTCAGAGGCAGTGGCCTGAACAAAGACACAAACATACAACACATGTGTTAACTAAAACCTGAATTACTACATTTTATAGAAGCAGATTTACTTATGTGGCTCTCCTCATTGATCAAAACAGTTTTAGACTAACCCTCTGGTATCACTCAAATGTACTACCCAATCTGGCCACTCAGGATAAAAATGTCCACTTTCAAAAACTTGAATGATAAAATGATATGATAACAATATTATATTTAAATATTTTTCCCCCACACTTTTTGGGAAGTGTGGGAACATTTTTTAAATGGACAATTAGGGTAATTTGTACACAGTGTATTCGAGACCGATTAGAAAAATTGAAATTCCAAAAAGTATCTAGAAAAAACACAAAATCATTATAGCCAAATCTGATGTGAAAAATTACCAATTTGGACAAAAATGTCCTGAGTGATACCAGAGAAGGTTAGGACCTCCAACACAGAACTAAATTAAGCTTGTAAGAAAATGTTTACATAAATAAATTATAAAGATATATTCCTGTATGTTCTGTTTGATTATCAACTTTATCTTATTTATTAATTCAGGTATTAAGTTATTTGTTTACATCCCTACTTAATCATGTAATTTGTTGTTATTCCTGTAGTTAATTATGCATTTACCTACTTATTTTGATATGTATTTGATTATTTATTCTTTAATAATTTATTTCCTTGATTTATGTGATTATGTAATTATTCCTTTAACAATTTAGTAATTGCTGCATTCACATACCTTTTTAAACATGAATCTATTGATTAATATATTTCTGTATTTCAGCATTTATTTATTATTTTATTTATGTATTTATTCAATTATTTATAAGTTCTTACATATGTATTCATGTCCATATTTATTTATTCATTTATAGATGTATTTATATATAAATGTAAATATTTATTTCAGCATTCATTTATTATTTGTATTTATTTCCAGATGTATTCATGTTTTAATTCACATTTGTATTTATCAATTGTATTCCTATGTTAATTTATAGATGTATTTATATCTGTATAAATGTATTAATTCACTTTTTTCTATATTTATTTTAACACTTGCCCGATGAAATTACTTCTGTATCTATTTATTATTATTTTTTTATTTCTGTATTTATTCATTCTTACATATATTCATTCCTATATTAATGTAGACATTTATTTATTTCTGCATGTATTTATGATATGTGGATAAGATATTTAGATGTAAGCAAGGGATAGGGTTGTGTGCCATAGAATTTTCTTCTTATAAATGTAAGTACTGGTGGTTCTAATTGTGGGTAACACTGTTTAACCACTACATTGAAACATATTGGTGATAAACATACCTGATCATCCTTAAAAAAGAGGTCTGGATCCTCGTTGAGGTAGATCGCGATGCTTCGGCAGGATGCACCCACTCTTGATGTGGATGTTTTCAAACTAAAGCAGGGGCGATAAATCAAAGACATTAGACAGCAAATGCATGTGCAACAGAGGCAGGTCTACAAAGTAGAGGGCTGTATCTGTCCCGTGTGTTTCCCTAAGCAGGACTCCTTACCCCTACATTTCCACAATAAGCTATGCCTTAAAAACACTATAAAGCAGACAATTTCTTAAATGTGTTCATATGAGCTATGGACAAAAACAATACGTGAAAAACGAGGTTCTCTGCATTTATACTAACCAAATCTGATATTGCAAGGGGCTCCTTGATTTTGTGGCCCTTTAGTCCTCCTTTGATCTTGAAGATCTTCAAGAGCGTTGTCTGAGAAGGGTCCAGCTGCCACATGAACTTTGATTGAAGTGGTTGATGTTGTGATCCTCAAACTCCGCATTCACCTTAAAAATATTATTAACAAGCACAATACAACCAATGGTTACTTGTTTATTAGAATCACAACCATGCAAGGATGTAGACATGAATCACAAAGGATAATAATAAAAGACTGTCAACAAATACTAATATTTACTTACTTCACTCTGCTGAAAACAGAGCAGGCCATCTGCATTGAAGTCCCCTATCAAAGGCCTTTGCTCCACAATCTCAAGGCGTCTGTGGGAGAAGGTTTTTTCCATTTTTGCTTTTATCACCACTTCATTGTCACGCTTTTTCAGTTCTGACAATAATGGCAATTCTCTCGTTCTCCAAGCTTTCTGTGGTTTCGCCTTTTGGGTGCAGAGGAATGTAGTTTATTTCAGCTTTTCTTGTTTTTTTTATGTTGCTGCAGCTTTGCCTTGGCCTGTTTCTTGTGGCTTTAAGGAGTTCACAAGGATTTCAGGATGTCCAAGACGGCCAAGCTTTGTACGATAGTTTGCATTTTGTACTTACGACGACTGTTTCCACCCCCCCAAATCCTATCTTGGATCCTAAGCTGCCCCCAAACAAGGGTGGGCCCTCGTCAACGCTGCAGCTTACCTCTTCACACTGATAGTCTTTTGGATATTTTGTGAATTTGATCATTTCTTGGGCTAGGCCATCAAGAATGACTCCTTTCAGCTTTAGGCCAGGCTGGAAGTATGTACCAGTTGTCTCAAACTCTGCATTCTGTAGATGAAGCTCAAATTCAGCCTCGTAGGTGAGCTTAGGAACCACAAAAACTGTGGGCCAGGATAACAATTGTGAGGCCTGAGCTTCAGGGGATGGATGCGGGGTGGACGTATACACCATATCATCACTGCAGCATGAGGCTATTGATGATGCCGGGATTAGAGACTCTGAGCTTCCAGTAATTGAGGTCTTATCAAATGAGTCAACTGTGTACTAAGTGATTGGAGGCTCAATATTTGACAATATAGGAGAGTAAAGTACTTTCAGTGTGCTTTTATCCTGAATTTCAGACACTGATTGTAAGATTCATGAACTCGTTTAAAGTCAACATCCATGTATTGCAGACGGAAGTCCTCTTTCAATTGAAGAGATGTCTTGACAAATGTGTGCAGTTCTTCAACTGTTGCTGGGATTCCCAAATCCAGGGTCATTTCTATAGTCAGACTATTCGGCAAAGATGATGCGCAGAAGCGCCCGACCTGGCCGTTATGGAACACCTTTTAATCTAGAGCGGAAACAAGGTGAAAGATAACAAGAAAGAAACACATTAGTATTATATCAAAGATGAACATAAAAATGTTTTTACAGTTTAACTGCCCCTTAAATGTGCATGTGTCTGCTGGAAATGTTTTAACAACAAATACCTGCTAGCTAGTTTCCAAACTGCAGTGTTGCACTGCCACATGCATAACCT
>NW_022990993.1:332409-374949 GCF_902827175.1 Gymnodraco acuticeps
CAGTGTTTCGCTCGCCATTTGCAGTTAAGGCTGCGGATCTGCCCGTCGACATACAACTTGAGATAATCGACTTACAATGTGATCAGGATTTAAAGGACAAATTTGCCTCATCGGACTTGGGCACATTTTATCGGTATCTTTTGCCAGGATACCCCAAATTGACAGCCCTGGCAGCAAAAGTTTTGAGCATGTTTGGGACCACCTACCTTTGTGAACAGGTTTTCTCTGTAATGAACATTACTAAAACAAAGCTGCGCTCAAGACTCACACACAAGTGCCTGAATGAACTCATTAAATTGGCTGCTAGTCAGGATTTTAAGCCTGATATTGATGCCATTGTGAGGGCTAAAAGATGTCAAGTTTCAGGAGCAAATTAATCAGTGACGTGAAAATAAGAACCTACTGAAATATTTGAACATGTTATATTATTATGTCATAGAACATTGTGTATTATAATGTCAATCAGCAGCTGCATTAGGCAAACAATAGTTTGATTTGATGTGGCACTGCCCAACTTCTTTTTAAAATATAGAAATGTTATATCTTCAAGGCAAGGGGGGTAACTCAAACTCCTCACTTAATAGCTCCCACGTTTTTATTTGTATTTTGTGGTGAGTCAGTTCAGGTGGAAACTGTGATCTGTTGTAAAGAACATATGTGTAGCACTTGAAATTGCACTTGTTTTTTCTTAATAAATGTCAGTTTGTTCATAACGTTTTGCGTCTCATTACATGTGGACATTTTCCGAATGTACTTGTAGCCTACTTATTTGCACTTAAACAGAAATATTGTCGTTATAGGGCCTGTGGGTTATTATGCTATGATTTTACTGGTCCGGCCCACTTTAGATCAAAGTGGGCAGTATGTGGCCCCTTAACTGAAATGAGTTTGCCACCTGCTGTACAGTCAAATACACAAAACAAAACATACACACAATAACACAGCACAGCTCACACACCATAACACTGTGGTAGGATTAACAATATATACCAGATACTTTTGTTAAAATGTAACAATCTTGGACTAATTGATCACATTAAGTCAGCGATGATGTGACTGCCTGATGAGCATGTTTTCTGTCTCACACACACACACACACACACACACACACACACACACCAACAAAAACACACACACAAACAAACAAACAACAAAAAACAACCAACAAACCACAAAAAAAACACACACACACAAAACACACACACACAACACACAGACACACACACACACACACAACACACACAAAACAACAACACACACACACACACACACTGACACACAGACACACACACACACACACACTGACACACACACGCCCCCACACAAGACACACACACACACACACCACACACACACACACCACACACACACACACACACACCACACACACAGAGACACACATACACACACAGATTATTATATATATTATACTAGAATCTGATGTAGTTTAAATAAAAGACCTTTGAATTCTCATATTTGAGCTATCATCCTCTGTTTTTAGATAAGAATAAAACAAAATCTCTCCAGTATCAAAGACTCATTTCACCCCAGGCTGGTAGCAGGACAGCCCATGTAGTCACTCAGAAGAAATAAGAATATTCTGATTTATTTTGAAAATCAAATGGTATGTATCACGATTGGGCATTTGTAAGACAGGACCCAAACACAGTATTAAAACAAGGGAGGCAGATATTGAGGACAAAAAAATGCGCTATTATATTTCTTATAGTTTACTTACGGTATTTGCTAAAGTCTATATTCTGATGTATTAGTTTTGAATATTATTATTTTGTAATGGATAAAAAGGTTTTCAATGTGTACAATTTATGTTAAATATTATGTCTAGAATATAACACAAATAAAATAAGGAACAAACCAGGAAGGCACGAGAAACAGGAATCCACAATAACAACAGAGGGAATACGCAGGGCGAGACATGGGCTGGAACGACATAGGCTGGAACGACATAGGCTGGAACGACGACGAACTGAGAAACGCTGGGGCAGACGGGCTCTCAGACGGAAATTCATCACAAGGACAAGAAACAGCTGGGAGGGTAAGAAACACACACTGGCGACCAGGTCAACAAGAATCAGGTCATTTACTAACGGGATGTAAAAACAGACATCAGAAACTGTTTAAAATATATACGTTTTATATTTTAAATACAAAAACAATAACTTAACATTACTAATAGAGTGCAAAAAAAGTTCAATAGATAGAATAGATGAATAAAATAACTTCATAATATAGAACTAATCAAATATTATAAAAAACACAATGAAATGTGGAAAAATAGATGATTAAATCAATGTAGCATAACATCATATTAAGAGATTAATGTTACAAAAATTAACAATTGCAATAAACATAACTAAGTATAAAAAACAAATAATACTGAAATAACAGTGGATGCCATCGAGGTTGGCTGCAGGGACTTTGCGGGACAATCCGTTTTTATTCTAAGGGCACAAACAGCAATCCCATGCGGCAGCTCTGGCCTTCTTCCAGTTCTCGAGTTGTCCATGGGCAACCATTGTTCATGGACCATCTCGAGCATGTGTCACATTGAATTCTACAAGATGACAAGATGGAAATCTAAAACTTGATATTAAATTCTGACCTGTCACTATTATGGGAACAAAATGGTTTCCAATGAGTAAACTTCAACAGCAGTTTTTATGTAACTTTAGTAATAATAACTGTGGCGACAGCAGGAAACAACAAAGTCGCTGAGAGGCTGAGGCCGGGCCTGTTTGATATTGTGTGACACGCTAAAAAAAGTATCTTTGCTGAGATCCAAAACTCTGTTGCAAAAATAATGTGGTTTAATGAAAACTCGGTGAACAGACATTAGGCTACATTGTAATAATAATCAAAGCAATCATTTCAACTTGCGGTCACACAAAAAGTACAACGACCCTGTGTCACCCTCCCTTCCATCCCACACCTCACGCAGGTGAACAGGATTATAATGAGTGTGGACCCAAGCCAACCAATCAAAAGTGCTCAAACCAAATATCTTATATCAAAACAAGAACGCAATACTACTGTAAACATGTTTCATGGCTCCTACAATAATCTATTTTTTATTTTTTGTTCAATAACTCAGTTTACTCAACCCTGTCATTTGAGGCCCATCTCCAGGGGGCTTTGCCATCGAACACATTGCACAATTGTTTTCCAGATTGAACACTAAAATGTAAAAACAATTTGAAACAACATCAGCTATTTAGTGTGAAATTCAGTGTTGAGACAACGTATCATAAATAAGCTTTCATTAACCAACTGCTAGGACTGCATGAGTTTCTTAAGAACATATTTGTATACTGCATGTATTCTTTTAACAATTTACAAACGCATGCATTTTACGTTGTTCAGGTAAACAGCTATTTAAAAAAGGTACTATTTGCTGTGTGTGAATTACTGTTATGGTAAGCTGTGTTAAAATCTCCACCGGACACTATTCAGGTCCACTTCCTATTTACCATTCCATTCATCTATCTCTCGGTGTTTGTGTCTGGTTGTACTGCCAAATCACAATACAGATCCCCCCTCCTGCCCAACACCAAATATCTGGTTTCTCCAACTGTCTCTATTCTGTCCACAAATGTCTCACATCTGCCTCTGCACTGATCCCCGCGTAATTATCGATGAGCTTTCCAAATGATCTGATCACCTGCCATAATTCACTTGGATCACTAAGTATAGTTGTGGTTGTGGGGGTATGGTTAGAGCACCAGCTGCTTGGGTGAGATGGGAGTGACTCAGCCGGAGAGCAGACAGCCGGACAAGGATCAAGTAATCAGTCACACAATTAAAGTATGTTGGTAACCTGGCTCTTGTCTCTTGCAGTAGACTTGGTCCTGAGAGGACCTGTTGGCCCCAGAGTGACCTCTTTTTGGAAGCTGCTGGCAGTAGAGCTGTGACTTTATGTTGATATACTTTGCATGTTATACTGTGGACATGTTTTCTGTTAATAAACCTAACTTTATTTTACAACAATTCCTTTCGTCATTTAAACCGTGCGTGAGAGCACAGTCCCTCACAATGGTGTTTTGTAAATAAAATTGGCAGAGTGGTTTACCTGTGTGTAAATCTTTCTGTTCTTATTCCTCAACAATACAGACACAAACTTTCTCTACAAACCTGAAGCCCTCAGTATCCAGAGAGCCATGGTTTTTCTCTCCTCCTTCATTTCCTTTTGTGATGTCCTGGCCATCTGAATGACAAAAGTATTCACAATATCATATGGGTCTGATTCTTGCACAGTGCAGCTGTTCTAAAGCAACAACTCAAATAAACTCTTGCTCAATTATTTTGAACTATGTATTTGTCATATTTTTATCGTCAACTATAATTGCACAGGTATAAATTAATTTAAAAAGAGATGGATTTAATTCACAGAAATCAAACCCACTTCAGAATATCATAATTATTTGATTACTTTAACTAAAAAGGCAGTTACCATGACGACAATAACCCCACAGCTATTGCCATCTTGCTGAGTTGGGAGTTCCAGGACCCTTCCTTTCCACTTAATGTTCCACTTAGTTTTTGCATTGGATGTCCTCCTCATTTTGAAAAACTCACTGTATGTGATTTATGATTGAAGTTATTTATAGTGTGGACAAAGCAGCAAAAACAGATTCAAAACCAAAATAATTGTAATGATATCAAATGAAAGGCCCGTTATCGCCCACATTATCTAAGATCATTCCTAAAAAGTAACCTTCTCTATTTCCCAATCCTGCCATCACAATCAATTACTACCTTTTTTACTTTTACCTCTACTATATACATTTTCTTATTTTAATGCAGCTTTAATTGTGGATTGAGGAATGACCAAATCAAAGCGTGCTACTGGTTATACCTTCCAGGTGCGTGGTCACCACTGAAAACTGTTCTTGTGCACATAATGTGCATCATTTCAGGATCAGAGGAATGAAGTCTTGAGGAATTCAAGTAATAAATACCAGGTTTTTTCTGCTGCACTTTGCGAGTCTGCGTCCTCTGTGGAACACCCTGCAGGACCCACCAGGAACACTGTGTTGCTGACTGCGTTTATGTACTGACATTTACAAATAGGTAGTTTAATTGAACAATTATAAGCTGTATATTTGAAACATGTAATGTATGTTTATTGGAATAATAATGATAGTAACTTCCAGTGCTCATTGTTTATATTTACAAATGAAACAATGGCCTGGTTCAAAGTTCACCTGTGAAACAATAATAATATAAATGACATGTGCCGAATGAAGCATTATTCAATATGATAACACTTTTCTAAATGTTCCATTTCTTTAGAACACTACACAATACAAACATATGAAGCAAGTATGAATCACGCATACCGACGAACACACTTCAGTCCAGGAAGGTTCTCAAAGATGACCTTTCGTAAACTGTTCCGTAACACCTGCTCTTTTTCCCCAAACAGCATCACATGTGCTGTGTAGTAGTTCATGATATGGATCTCCTGTTCGCTTGCAGCCATTTGGAACAGACCTTCCATTATCTAGATCAGGGGTGTCAAACTCAAGGCCCGGGGGCCAAATCTGGCCCGCGACTTCATTTCATGCGGCCCCACAAGAGCTTGCAAAGAATATAATATGTTTATTATACGGTTACATGAGGATTTACAGAAGCACGTTGCCCATAAACTACATGTCCCCACAATGCATCTCAAAATATGCCTGTTTTTTCTCAGAATTTGACTTTTTTCTCAAAATGTCACTTTATTTTTGTTTTCCAGAATGTGGCTTTTCTTTTGAAATCATTTTGTGGCGTTCTCACTGAAGAGACTTGCACTCCAGACTTCTGCTTCCAGACGTAGTTAATTATGAAGTGATTACCCTATCTGATAATAATCCAATGCAGAGGCAATGATGTAATATAATACATTATTTCATATATATTATATATTTATATATGTATTTTTATATATTCTTAAAGTTACAACCGGCCCTTTGAGTGCAACCATAATGCTGATGTGGCCCGTGATGAAATTGAGTTTGACACCCCTGATCTAGATCATTGAATCATGTAAATTGAAAATCAATTTATTTGATTGTTGAATTATTTAACACATTACAATAAGGTTAAACAAAAATAAGAGGAACATTACCAGGAAACAAATGAAGAACTAAATGATAGTTGACAAATACATCTTCTATTACAAACTCCAACAACAGTTATTAGAAAAAGTAGCCATTGATGAATCATTGACAACGTTATTCCTGATTTTAAATAACTGTGTATTCAATACAATGTCTATTTTTGTAACAGATACAATTATACATGTTATCCTCAAGGTAATAAAATACTAATTACATGATACAACATGTGTTGCATGATTGATTTATGTTTCGAATTGCAGTTTAAAGAGACGAAAGTGATACCTATACCTAGCCTGCTAGCCACTCGTGAGGTCGAAGCGTACGAAGCTCACTGTGGTGGATAATGAGATCATTTCCTTTGGTCTGGGAGGGGAGAACGGAAACCACAACCTCTGTGTCTTTCTTCATAATGACATAACTAGTTAAAAACAACAGACTCAATATGTACAAAAATAATCTCTTTTTATTATTTTATTTTCTAATATATTCTGTTAATTATTCCATTGAATATACATTTGAAGTCAAACTGTTGTGGATGGGTGAACTTTGCTTCTGGGCAGAGATATCGCTGGGTGTTCCCAGGACATCCTCAGTCACTGAGGAATCTACCTGTATGGGTACAAAACATAACATTATGAACTATCCTCTGTCTGTCATGTTGTGACTTTATCCTGGTGCATTTCATTCCTTTTCTGATTACATTTTTTAAAATTATTTTTCTAATAATACATTTTCAAAATATTGATTTGAGGAGACAGAATGTGATGGAAATACACTGAAGTAGTGGAAGATGGTTCAAGGTTATTTATTGTCAAACTAACATAGCTAGAGTAATTATGTTGTTGAACATCTTAGGTCAGGCTTCTCCAACAATGCAACACAACACAATCATACAGAAAAGCAGACAATATTAAAACAATAAAAAAGTGGAATAGTGGAATACGAGTCTATATACAAGTTATTGGAATGATATATTAGATACAAAATTACTAAGTAGCAGATGAATGTTATGAAATGAAATTGTGCTTAACAGTTCAAATAGAAATCTAATCTCAAAATGAAATCTGGTTTTACCTTCGTGGCCAAACCTTTAAACGGGAAAGGCTTGCGGATTGCAGTGACATACACTGTCAAAGGTTTGGCTGTAAAATTACAGTAAATTACTGGCTACTAGTTGCATGGATTTCACAATTTAAATATTTCACAGTAATTTACTATATATATTTTACAGTTAATTAGAATAAAAGTACAACTAAATACTGTGACTTTACAGTTGCCATGCCCATACAAACAGTAATTTATTGTAAAATATTACAGCTAAATATTGTGAAATCATGGTAATATTTTACAGTGTATCGCCCCTTCTTTTTCTGCTTGCGTTTCTTCCATGTTTCCACCAACACTCTGAATGTCTGCATAACAAAGAGTTATCGATGTAAGAATTGATTTATAATTGGAATCTTTTTTGCAGACCAGTTGTATCTTTTTAAACATCAATGCATGTACAGAGAAATGTATGTTGTTTTTATTCATTTATCACGTTATTCTAGGGTTATTTGATATAGTTCTCCATTAATAACCATGGACATTTATTATAAGATGTAATACTCATAAAGGATTGTATATTAATAAATACAAACTAAATATGTGTTACTTAATAAAATGCTATCATCCACACTTGAGATTAATTCACTCATTCAAAATCAACCACATATTACTATTGACCATGGCATGATTAATGAAATGTGCAAACCTTTCGAAAGTCTCCAGGAGTCGGCATACTCCAGCATAGCACTGTGTTTCTGTTGATATTGGACAACAAAGTCATCCATTCTGCTGAACCTGCGTGATGGGAAGCGGATATGTTTCAAATCCCATTGGCTCTTCTCCATGATGCCTTGTGTCTTGTTGTCTTGTTATGTTCTGAGAAAATAATTACACAATTAATACGATCAATTAGCAGTAAAAACACAATATATTTATTATTTCCTTACAAATACACTTAAGACAATTCAATGACTTGTGTTTTCTTGTTTTTCAGGACATTGTATGTTCTGCTGTAGTCCTCAGATACCTCATTCACACCAACGCAACTCCGGTTCAAGCTCCGTGCTAGAGCTTTTCAGGTTCAGAACCGGTTCTTCGGTTTAGCTCCGGCTCTTTTCACACCGCCCAGAGTCCGACTGGTGCTGCGTCATTGCGTCATTGCGTCATCGTTTGCGTCATGACGTAACCGTTTGCGTGCCTGCTTCATAAAGCCAACCCGCGCGGAAACCCCTCACAGCTGACAACAACAACAACAATAACAATGGCCGATTGTGCTCCAGCTTCCTCTGCACCTCTTCGGAAGACCAGATTCCCAGCAGGTAGCTGGTCTCTTCACTGGACCACTGCTGCTTGTTACGTTTCTCCATCGTTCTCCAAACTGGATAAAACGCGGGCTTCTTGTTGTTGGTCAGGAGTTGATCTGCCCCTGCCCCCGCCTCGACGTAAGCGTGACGTATGCGGTGCTTTCGCTCTGGCCGGACAATTTTTTGGTGCTTGAAACAAACCGGATTCTGGAGCTAAGAGGCTGCTCCCCTGCGGTGTGAACAGGATAACCCGGTGCTTTTCAAGCTCCAGCTCCGAACCGGCCCTGAAACACCGTTGGTGTGAATGAGGTAATAGGGTTTTCCAGTCGTCCCAGGTCACCTTTATGTTTACATGAAAGAGTGTTGTTATTTTCCGAATACACAGGCAAGCACAGTAACATTACAGAGACAAAGACGTCACATGTTTAAGTAGCACTGACCAAGCATTATCCCGCTCCACAATCCAGCATAGGGAAGAAGGTACTGGTTGATGTGAGCCACAAGGCCTTTACAGTAGTAACCGTTGGGATCACCGCTGGTATCAAGTGGAGCTTTGGAAATCACTTCGCTGTATCTTTTCCCAAAGTTCTTTCTTCCTTTGATTTCCTTTAGTAAATTGTAAACGTGTGATTAGTGCCGTGTACTGATCAAGTCTTGTGACCCCACCTACCTCAGTGGCTACCAATTTATCCTACATAATACAAATATAAAAATAAATATAATGTTTCTACTTTAATATTCCATAAACAGAAAATGGATAAGAGGGTCTTCATCCCTAGAGACAGCCTCTCATTATTTGTTCCAACAATAGCCCTCAATTCTCCCAAAGCTATTCCCATAAGTATTCCTTAAGACCTCTTGAGTGTGCTTTGTGTTTTTATAACTGTTAACTGTAGAACACTCTCCCAGTGGATCTTAGAACTCCATTTGAAATGTTATAAATAAAATAAAGACCGTTTTAATTGATCTTATTCTGGTTGACATTACTTCTATCATTGTTAATGTTTTCTTTTATTTCGATTCAACATTTATATATCCTTTATTTAACCAGGTAAAAGACTCATTGAGATTCAAATCTCTTTTCCAAGAGCGACCTGGCCAAGAAGGGCAGCATGTACAAAGTTACAACAGATAAAACACAGACATGACAGGCAGACAAACACAGCTGTAAAACACAAATAAACACACATTAGCCAGTCAATATGCGAAGTAAAACAAACTATTAAAATCATTCAAAACTGGCATAATTTAAAACGATTTTAGGATATACGAGCACTCACATTGACCAATGGTGTCGTGTTCTCTGTCCTTTAAGATGGACCTGAATTCCCCCATAGTGATTACATCTGAGAGTTTCAGCTCCTTCTGTACAATTTATATTTTTTCATTTATTTGTAGTCTCACTGTTGCTATTGGTTGTTATATTATGCTCTACCTCGATCGTTTACTGGCACTTTTGACTTCTTCTTTCAATTATTATAGTTATATTTATTATTATTCTAATTTTTTTTCCCACAACTACCCTTACAGTATATAGCACCCATTTACTTTTGGACCCAAACTTAGCTTTGGAGCACTTATTATGTTTTTGTAACTTCAGATATATAAAGTCTGCCCAATTGTTAAATGTAGATGAAAAGCTTTTTCACACAAACACAAATTGCAATTACCTCTAAGTTTTCAGGATTTGTTTCAGACATGACGGCGTCATCCAACTGAAGTCCTTTTTTTAACAGCCATGACTGGAGGTTGTTCAAATGTTTGTAAACATTCGCCCCTCTGGACGGACTTGAAAAGACAACTGCTGTACTTTGCACCATGTCATCAAGGTCTTCCAAGTTACTTGCCGTTGTAGACCAAACACATGCATGGCCAGATGGTAGTTCTTTGGTGCACTGCGGGATAAAAAACATGAATTAGGTTCAATATTTCAATAAAGTATAGAAAGGAAATAACCAGATGATGTTTACCTACTTACATCATTAATATTTGTGTGTGTTTTCTTAACCCTATGTGCCTTTCATGTAAGACGTGCAGATCTAGTGGAAGTTCACTGAGTAAAACATCATCCTTTGCAACAGGCAGAGCAGAGTCATATCGCCACTTTGATAGCAACCACCTATGGTGTGTGGAAAGTAAAGAAGTCAAATGTCACCCATAATATTGTTTCTTAACGAAACACATGTTGTAGTAAAAAATAGGGTATGCTTACTATGTTTCAGACATTTCCTTGGCGTTCTTCATGATGTGACTCAGGCAGCGATGCAGAACAGGCACCTTAAAGTCTGCTTTTGTTGCTGTCCCACTGGCAATCCGATAGTAGCAGTCAATGCTGTCGTGCAGATTTGTCTTAGCAAAACAAAAACATATTGCCTGCATTAATACCATCGACCCATCGCAGACAAGCATTATGGGCGACCGCATGGCTTCCCGTCCGTATCTCCTTGCTACGTCTGTGAGAAAGGCCTCAAGGAAATAGGTAACTGAGGCCGTGGTGTGATCACATGTGAGATATGTTGCAACTGGAAAGGCAGGGGAGTTCTTCTGGGGATGACCACAGTAGAACACCTTCTGGGTGCACAAACACCTTCTGGAGGACCTCATTTGGAGAGTTATTTTTATTTCCCACCATCATTTGGAGACTGATGAGTTCGTTGCTGTGCTGACGACTTTGCTGCTGTAGCTCCCAGGAAATGTTTTTCAAAACCTGAGGAGTAGGAGCTTCATCTCTGCAGCCAGAGTCCATGACGTCCTCATCAATGTCATTTAATGTGTCCAGATACATGGCTCTGGGTAATTGGTGTTGCAAAAATGTTCCTAACACTTTCCGGTCATCCGCCCTTACAGGTTGTCTTTTTAATTCAGTGTGATAGTGTAAGGTCATGTCCCCTTTAAACCGCACTGTTGCCTTGAGGTCCTCCTCACTATTCACAGCCACAGTGACTGGGCAGTCCCCAAATCGGCAGTAACCGAGACACCAGCATTCTGGGCTTGGTTTTTTGGACCCTGAAGTTTTCAGTCTGTCGTTTAAATGCGATTGAGCAGTGAGGATGGATGGTCCTAATCCCGTTGGCTATGATGTTGGTCCACTGCAATCCTTTGAAGCCCCTTGGATGTCTTTTGGTTTTGATGGCTTTCCATTCATTTTGCTCAATAAAAAAGTAGGTTGGTTTCTGAGGTACTCTGATCTTGATAAAACCGTCTTGCTCAGTTGTGTCGCTCATGGTGCCCTCATCAAAACACACAATGTGTTAAGAATGTCACGAGGCTCAGGACCCAAATGCACAACACCAGAAACAGATTAGAATTAACAAGGTCTTTTAATTAAGGTCAAATACAAAACGCTCACTTGGAGGATCAAAAACTCTAAACCAAAAAACATCTACATGACTATCAAAAATATACTTCACACGATCAAGGGATGACTGGCAGGCTTGACGAGACAAGACGAACTGACACAAGACAAAGGGAGACGCAGACTATATATACACACTAGGTAAGGGGACACAGGTGGCAACAATTAAGGGAGGGGCTGACAATCACACTGGTGGGAAAAACACACCAGGGCAGGAATGCTCTGAAACGAGAGGGAAAGGTTACTACAAAATAAAACAGGAAATCACAAGACAAGGCAAAAGACAAAAGGACTGAACTAAATAAATTAACTTAACACAACTGTCTAGACACCACAGTACCCCCTCCTTTACGGACGGCTCCGGACGGCCCAGCGAGTTCAGGATGGCTTTTGTAAAAATCCTTTATCAGGTTCTGGTCCACGATGAAGCTAGACGGGATCCATTCCCGCTCTTCCGGTCCATAACCCTCCCAGTCCACTAAAACTGCTGACCCCTTCCTCGTTTTCTGACCTTCAGCAGACGCTTGACAGTGTAGACCAGACCTCCATCAATGAGCCTGGGAGGAGGGGGGGGCTTGGAAGCGGGAACCATTTTGCTTTCCTTGACCGGCTTGAGTTTGCTTACGTGGAATGTTGGATGGACTCTGAGTGATCTAGGCAGGCGCAAACGAACAGACACAGGGTTAATACACTTTTCCACAGTGAATGGGCCTACATAATCTTGGTGCCAGCTTCCTAGAGACTACGTTCAGGGGCAAGTCTCTGGTGGATAGCCACACTTTCTGACCCGGTCTGTACACAGGTGCAGGACGGCGATGCCGATCAGCCGCTTTTTTCATGCGGGCCGAAGTCCTAAGGAGGACCCGACGTGCTGAAGCCCAAATGCCATGACAGCGCCTGACCAGTGCGTGTGCCGAGGGAACCATGACTTCTTTCTCTGTCTCTGAGAACATGGGAGGTTGGTAACCGTAGACGCACTGGAACGGGGTCAATCCGGTGGCAGAGGTAGGCAATGAGTTGTGGGCGTATTCTACCCACGTGAGGTGTTTACTCCAAGAAGCTGGGTTTTGGGACACCAGGCACCGGAGGCAGGTTTCCAGTTCTTGATTCAGTCTCTCCGTTTGTCCATTTGATTGGGGATGGTAACCGGAAGAGAGGCTGACAGAGGCCCCGATGAGGCTGCAAAACTCCCTCCAGAAACGGGAGACAAACTGAGGACCCCGGTCTGACACGATGTCCTTGGGAAAACCGTGGAGACGACAAACATGGTGCAAACAACACTTCAGCCGTTTCTTTTGGCCGATGGCAGTTTAGGCAAAGCAATAAAATGTGTCATTTTAGAGAATCTATCCACCACCGTGAGGACGGTGGTGTTACCTTTGGATTCTGGCAGTCCGGTGACAAAATCCACTGAGATGTCGGACCAGGGGCCAACTGGGGATAGGCAGCGGCCTGAGCAGACCCATCTGGGGCCTGGAAGAGGTCTTATTCCTGGCGCAGATGGTGCAGGCGGCCACATACTCCTTGACATCCTTCTCCATAGATGTCCACCAGAACCGTTGCTTGATGACGTACATGTTTTTTTTTACCCCAGGATGGCAGGTGAGCAGCGAGGTGTGAGCCCATTGAATGACCTTAGGACGCACAGTTTGAGGAACAAACAACCTATTTGGGGGGCAACCCCTAGGTGTCGGGCTCTCACCGTTAGCTCGTTTCACCTCTGTTTCTATTGGCCAAGTTACCGCTCCAACCACACAGTTTAGTGGAAGGATGAGCTTTGGTTCCTTTGCCGAGGGTTCAGGATCAAAACACGAGAGAGTGCATCTGGCTTGACATTTTGTGAACCGGGTCTAAATGACAAGGAAAAGTTAAAACGAGTGAAGAACAAAGCCCATCTTGCCTGACGTGAGTTCAGTCTCTTAGCTTTTCGGATGTACTCAAGATTTTTATGATCCGTCCAGACTATGAATGGTTGCTCTGACCCCTCCAGAAAGTGTCTCCATTCCTCAAGCGCTGTTTTGACTGCCAAAAGTTCTCTGTTGCCTACATCATAGTTGCGTTCAGCAGGTGTTAACTTACGTGACAGAAAAGCACATGGGTGAAGTTTGCTGTCCTTGGCTGAACGTTGTGACAACACAGCCCCAACTCCATCATTGGAAGCATCCACCTCCACCACAAACTGCCGTAGTGAATCAGAGTGATGAGAACAGGAGCAGAGGTAAACCGTCTTTTCAATTCCTGGAAAGCTTTGTCGGCCTGTAGAGTCCACAAAAACTGAACATGGGTTGAGGTGAGTGAGTGGAGAGGTGCAGCTATGGAGCTAAAATGTCTTATGAAACGTCTGTAGAAGTTTTCAGTCTGTCGTTTAAATGCGATTGAGCAGTGTGGATGGATGGTCCTAATCCCGTTGGCTATGATGTTGGTCCACTGCAATCCTTTGAAGCCCCTTGGATGTCTTTTGGTTTTGATGGCTTTCCATTCATTTTGCTCAATAAAAAAGTAGGTTGGTTTCTGAGGTACTCTGATCTTGATAAAACCGTCTTGCTCAGTTGTGTCGCTCATGGTGCCCTCATCAAAACACACAATGTTATTGTTTTTCCATGAAAACACAATTTTAAAAATATAAATATTTTGTTGTGTTGAATTGATAAATGTTGTGTCCTTTCATTATGCAGCCTTCCAAGTGTGTTATGACCTGCAGCTCAAAGTCGTGTAGTTTAATTGTACGATAACTTTTAATAGTCTCCTTGTGTTTTTTACATTTCAGGAAGTATACATTGACACATAGAAATATAATTATAAACTACTACTGTAGATTTACTACAAAATGTTTTTTCAATCATTACTTAACTGATTGATTTTAGATCGGCATTAGGTGTACAACTTACTTAAAAACAAATAGTTAAAAAGACTGAGATTTATCATTCAATAATTTTTTTAGAAACTAATTTATATCTATCCCTTTTTCTTCTAATGCTGGATGAATTCAAATACAAAATAACATTTTAAAAAGCAGGGCATGTAAGCAATGAAAATTAACATGTATATACCCAGTCTAATAACTCTAACTTTGCTTGTTCAAAGCAGTATATGGGAACATGGTAAAGTTGATGGTAAATGGGATGCTTTTATATATCGCTTTTCTCAAAAGCACTATATATAGTATGCTCCACAATAATCAATTCACACACATCCCTACGTTGTTGGTGTGGTTTGGCTACTATGTAAGATCCCAAAATGCTCATCAGGATAAATAATGTGTTGAGTGTCTTACTTTTGGAAAATATGACACATTTACCCGGATATTAAACCGGAGACTTTTTGATTATCAGTCGGAAATTTCGTACACCTAAAACGCCAATTGATCAAATGCAGACGCAAAGTATTGACTAACTTGGTCAGTCGTCTCGTCTCCCTCTTGCGAGCTTCCACTGTCCAGGGTCAGCTGCGTTGACACTGTGACATCTTGTTTGTGCTGTGAAAGACAGACAACCACGACTTAGTATTTAAGTGTAAGGGCCTGAATATATATAAATATAATCAAGATCCAACCTTAATATAATGTTAAAGAATAAAAACTTTAAAAGTGAACATTATGATAAAGTCAATTAAAATCCCAAACAAAATTGAGATTTAAAAAAGACGTGATTTAGAACTAATCATGTATGTAGTATTGAAAATGATAGTGTGATAAATAAAATTGAAAATAAATAAATACAAATATAATAAAATGCAAAATGATCAATTTGTATTTACTTGGCAATCATATATATGCGTAACCTGAACTTGTGTCACATCCTACACTCACAGAAATGAATCATGGTAGAGTTGATTTTTAAGCATTTAAATCTATTTGATTTTATTTAAATACTCATATTTTTTAAATGTATGTATTGAAATTAATTATAATCTGTATAATTCCTGTCAATTCTAAAATATATTGAATGTAATTACTTAGAGGTTAAACAATAGCAGGATCGGTCACATCCCCTGTGTGATTTTCTTTCACATATCTGAGGAATTGCTGCATGATAATGATAAATGTCCTAAATGACAAGTCCACTTCTAATCATTTAATTTTAACGTTGACATTGTAGTTTCTGGTGTGATCATTTTGGACATGTGTCACACAGTTATTTCTTTTTTTGATCTTTATTTGTCTGTTTAAAACAAACCTGAGGAACTATAGACAAACATCCTCAGTACATTCAGTACACCCGAACATTACCAAAGGGTGCGAATGTGAACATAACACAAGGGTTAAATATAGTCATAATTAATTACTAAGTACTTACCTTGTGAAATTGTCTTCTTAATCTGTACTGATTGTTTGTGTTCACAGGAATCCCAAGTTGAGTGCATAGAGTGCCCCAGAAGAGTTGTGTGTGGAAAGATGTGTCTTTATTATTTTCTAGGGCTTTCACTTTTGCCACTATTTCTTCCGTCAAAATGTCTTTCGTTTTGTTCTATTGGAATCACAGATAAAAAAAGTAATGGTCAATAACATAGTTGTACAATATATATATTGTATTCATGTGTGACAGACAGTTGAATGAGTAAGTAACTCACCCCAAATAACTTGAATGATAAAACCCTATAGAAATTGAAAAGGAAGAAGAGTTAATGATGACAGCAATAATTGTATCTATATCGAAAATAAATATCTAGCATATGCAAATACATTACACAACCATTACATCAATACCCTGGTTGACATCTTAACATTGACATAGACAAAGTTATTTGTTTTAGCAAAGACAAAAATAATGAACAAAATAAATTGGGGTATTTTCTTCAGGGTTTTGTGGGCTGTAACATTGTTAAGGAAGTATTTGTTTTGGTTTTCTGGTATTTAAAAGGATATAACAAACAAGATCATTAAAACCAAGTAGCAAATCTTACTTTGTTTTACTACTAAGATTTTGTTGTTTTGTTGTGTGTTTCTGGGCTGTGCCCATAAAAGGTCTGATGTGAAGCATACACTTAATTGTAAGCAAAGCAGGCCTACTTTTTCAAAGGAATTCATAAATACTGGAAGATAATGACCAAGTTTATGATTGATAACAGCATGCTTTAGCCTACAAAAGGGTAAAGTAATGTTATCTTCCTTACCAGTATGTTTACAACCATGACAGTTGACACATTAATCCTGTCATGCACTACTAATCAGTGTTGTAGTCAAGTCACCAATTCACGAGTCCAAGTCACTCTCGAGTCACTCTCCGAGTCCGAGTCACCCAAGGAGTGTCCGAGTCATCATTACCTGTGTTCGAGTCCGAGTCCGAGTCACCAAGGAGTGTCCGAGTCGAGTCCGAGTCATCATTACCTGTGTTCGAGTCTGAGTCCAAGTCCGAGTCACCTAAGAAGAGTCCAAGTCAAGTCCGAGTCACAAGTCTTCATGTATTGATCTTCGTGGATATATGTGTTGAAATAGCTGCTCCTACATTGCTTTTATCCTGTCATGTTATACTAATCTGTCTATGGAACTGCTGTGAAGCGAGTTTGGCTACAATTCTTGTAATTGGTACTATACAAATATAAAGCTTATTACTAATATTAATATTATTGTAAATTACCTATAATATGTCTAACTATATTTAAAATGAGTTACCTTTTAGAGAAGTGATTATATGTGTATGCCAATATTTTCCTATGGTAAAGTTTTCGTTTTGCACTTTTATTTTGATAGTAATAAGATCGGGACTCTTATTTTGAAGGAACTTTTACCGGTTGAATGGTTTACCGATAAAGATTGATCCCCAGAAAGCACATGGCTACTTAGCATGCAAAATGACGTCATTCTGCTTGCGCTGCTCTTTTCCAATGTGGAAGCAGAATGTGTGAAAGCATACAGCAAGATGCGGGGTGTGTCTCTAGACATCTTTAGACTGGAATAGCGAGGCCCAGTAGGTGAACTCGTCTCGCAGGTGCACACGCAGGGATAGAGGACATCAGACTCCAGAGAAAACTTGCTCGAGTCCGAGTCCAAGTCATCGTGCACGAGAATTCACAAGTCCAAGTCCGAGTCGCTCAATCAATGCGCGAGTCCGAGTGAGTCACGAGTCCCGAAAATCGGCACTCGAGTCCGAGTCCAGGACTCGAGTACTCCATCTCTGTGTCAGACATAAAGATATAACTTCATCAGTAGCGTGGCGTGGGCAAAAAATGAGGGGAAGCCAATAATACGTCCTTTCTTTTGGGTCGGGGGTGTGGTGGTCAATGTAATAACGTAACCAGATGAGTGATTACAGCACCCGGTATCATTTCACACACATTTGTATCATACAGATGCAGGACTTACACACGCCTGTTATCTAACCGACAGGTCCGCACGCACTCTCCAGCCCAAACTCTAATAAGCATTCATTCACAAACTAAATCAGGAGACCTTTAACGTTTTACGTCCGATTCGCTCCTTTGTTCCTCGCTGTACACAGCTCCAGTTTGGGCATTGGCCTGTCATCAGATTGTATTTGTTGCTGCTGTAGCGGAAGTTTAGTACAATTATTTTTGAGTAAATACTCCAAATCTCCACCCTCCATAATTGCACTTGCTTCAGTTGCTTGCTACTTTCTAACGGCGGTGAGAGTGATGCAGTGACGCTCTCTATCTTCTATCGATTAGAGTTATGATTCAAAAATTATAAAAGCAGGGTAGACATGTGGATATTATCCGACTGAACACAACGTGCATTTATCTAACAGGTTCGTTTTCCACTGACCTTATTTCGAGCTATTTTCCTAAATCCTATGGAGAAATCCCACTGCTTTTTTGTCGAGGGAAACCGAGCGCAGCTTACTTCCGGGTTTTAGGATGCGTCACTGCAACACTAAGTTGATGCGATTTGATTGGATTGTGAGGCAAGGGAAGCCAGCCGCCTCTGGCTTCCCTTGGCATGGCCCTGACTAATCACAGGTTGGCAGGGGCATCACGTGGGCCTCATCTGATTGGTCAATCCCTCCATTTTTTTCACCAAGGGAAGCCAATTTCGGCTGACCTCCTCTCGCAACAGAGAGTGCAATCTACTGTTTCACCATAACATCTAGAGGGGCGCTGTTTCACTATTTGTAAAATACTCAATGAGAATGGGGGAGAGACGGGCCGGCAGCAACACACAACAAAGAATTTCCGAAACTAAACGAAGTGTTTTTATTTATTTATTAAAATTATAACTACAATCCGAAAAAACAGGGGAAGCCTGGCTTCCCTTGGCCTCCAGGAGAAAACGCCACTGGTGACAGTGAGTGAACATGACCTACAGAGTAACGGGTACGCAGATCTTTTCAGCTGATGAACCACTGACGGACGGACAGGCAAAGGGAGGTGAGCTAAATGGAGTTAAATCAATATGGAATGCCATTTAAGCCAACATTAAATAAATACATAAATGATTTAATAAATACATACATTACATTGCATTTAGCTGACGCTTTTATCCAAAGCGACTTACAATAAGTACATTCGACCAGGAAGACACAACCTTGAAGAAAACAGAATCATATAAGTACATCAGGTTTCATAGAGCCAAACATTTCAAGTGCTACTCAACTGGCTTTAGGTAAGCCAGTCCTTTATTAGTATAAAAGTGCCTCGTTAATAGTTCTAACGCTCGAAGTGGAGCCGAAAGAGATGAGTTTTCAGTTTGCGCCGGAAGATGTGCAAGCTATCTGCCGTCCTGATGTCAATGGGGAGCTCATTCCACCATCCTGGAGCCAGGACAGCAAACCCACATGTTTTCGCCGATGGGAACTTGGGTCTCCCTCGCAGCGAGGGTGCAGCGAGTCGTTTGGCTGATGCAGAGCGTAGTGCACGCGCTGGGGTGTACGGTTTAACCATGTCCTGGATGTACGAAGGGCCAGATCCATTCGCAGCATGGTAAGCAAGTACCAGTGTCTTGAAGTGGATTCTAGCAGTTACCGGAAGCCAGTGAAGGGAGCGGAGGAGCGGAGTGGTGTGGGAGAATTTAGGAAGGTTGAAGACCAGACGAGCCGCTGCATTCTGGATGAGCTGCAGAGGTCGGATGGCACATGCAGGTAGACCAGCCAGGAGGGAGTTGCAGTAGTCTAGGTGTGAGATGACGAGAGCCTGGACCAGAACCTGAGTCGCTTTCTGTGTCAGCTGGGGACGTATCTTCCTGATGTTGTAAAGCGTGTATCTGCAGCAGCGGGTTGTAGCAGCGATGTTTGCAGTGAAGGACAGGTTGTTATCTAGGGTCACACCCAGATTCCTTGCAGTCTGAGTCGGGGAAACAACTGAGGTGCCGATGTTGATTGTTAGGTCAAGAGTGGGACAATCTTTTCCCGGAAGGAAGAGCAGCTCAGTCTTGTCAAGGTTGAGCTTGAGGTGATGAGCAGACATCCACTGAGAGATGTCAGCTAGACAAGCAGAGATGCGTGCGACGACCTGGGTCTCTGAGCGGGGAAAGGACAGAATTAATTGGGTGTCGTCAGCGTAGCAGTGGTAAGAAAAACCATGCGGGCTAATGACTGATCCGAGCGAGTTTGTGTACAGGGAGAAGAGGAGGGGACCAAGAACAGAGACCTGAGGGACCCCTGTAGTTAATTGACAAGGGTCGGACTCAGACCCTCTCCAAATCACCCTGTAGGTACGGTCTTTCGGGTATGAGGTGAGGAGGGAAAGTGCAGAGCCTGAAACTCCAAGTTTTTGGAGAGTGCGAAGGAGGATCTGATGATTCACCGTGTCGAATGCAGCAGACAGGTCCAACAGGATGATGACAGAGGAGAGGGATGCAGTTTTGGCAGTGTGCAGTTCCTCCGTGACAGCAATGAGAGCAGTTTCTGTGGAGTGACCTGCCTTGAAACCAGACTGGTGCGGATCCAGAAGGTTGTTCTGATTGAGATAACAGGAGAGTTGTTTAAAGACAGCGCGTTCAAGTGATTTAGACAGGAACGGGAGGAGAGAGACAGGCCTGTAGTTTATAACATCAGACGGGTTGAGAGTGGGTTTCTTTAGGAGAGGGTTTACTCTTGCCTCCTTGAGACTGTTTGGAAAGTGACCAGAAGTTAGAGAAGTGTTGATGAAATGGGTGAGAAACGGTAGAATATCAGGAGCGATAGTCTGAAGGAGGTTTGAAGGGATAGGGTCCAGAGGACAGGTGGTAGGGCGGGCAGAGGTAATGACGGTAAGAACCTCACTTGGAGAGAGAGGGGAAAAGGAGGTTAGTGTGTGGGTGGAAGGAGGGTCTGGTGACCCAGCGGTGAGTCAGAAAAAGAAGAGCGAATATCATCAACCTTTTTTTCAAAGTGGGTAACAAAGTCGCTTGACAGAAGTGAGGAGGGGGGAGGGGCTTTTGGAGGGTCCAAGAGGGTGGAGAAGATGGAAAATAGTTTTTTAGGATTAGAATAGGAAGCTTGGATCTTATCTTGAAAGAAAGTGCTTTTTGCCTGAGAGATCGAAGCAGAGAAAGAGGAGAGGAGAGCCTGATAGGTTAGGAGGTCGTCACGGTGTTTGGATTTCCACCATTTCCGCTCTGCTGCCCTAAGGACGGTTCTATTAGCACACAGTGCATCATTTAGCCAGGGAGCAGGAGGGGACTGACGAGCCTGCCGAGATGTGAGAGGACAGAGAGAGTCCAGAGTGGATGAGAGAGTAGAGAGGAGAGTTTCTGCAGCAGAGTTTGGAGGCAGGAGTTGGAACGAGTCAGAGGAAGGGAGGGCTGAGAGCACCGACGAGGCAAAGGTAGAGGGAGAGAGGGAGCGAAGGTTACGGCGGACAAGTGTAGGATGGGAAGAGATTAGTTTGTTATGTTTGGAAAGGGATAGAGAGAATGAAATGAAGAAGTGATCGGATGTGTGGAGCGGGTTTACAGAGAGGTTAGAAGTAGCGCAGTTCCTTGAGAATATGAGATCAAGGACATTGCCAGCTTTATGAGTCGGTGGGGACGGAGACAGTGAGAAAGCAAAGGCGGTTAACAGAGATGTTAGTTTGTCTATCTTCCCTGTCAGGAGGTTGAAGTCTCCGAGAAGTACAGCGGGAGGGCCAGTTTCAGGGATGTGTGAGAGGAGATGATCTAATTCCTCCAAGAAGTCCCCCAAGGCGCCTGGTGGACGGTAGAGAACAACAATGGTTAACTGTATAGGATGGGTTACTGTGACGGCATGGAATTCAAAGGTGGAAGGAGTGAAGTTAGGTAGCTTGAAGAGGGAAAAGCTCCATTTGGGAGAGAGCAGGAGACCAATGCCACCTCCTCTGCCAGTGGGTCTGGGTGTATGGGAGAAGGAATATGCAGTGGAGAGAGCTGCTGGGGTGGATGTGTTGGATGGAGTAATCCAGGTCTCAGTGAGAGCAAGGAAATCCAGAGACTGCAGGGAGGCGTAGCCAGAGATGAAGTCAGCCTTAGGAACAGCTGACTGGCAGTTCCACAGGCCACCTGAAACTAGATGTTGGATCTCAGTGGAGCATGTGGGATAGACGAGAGCAGGCCGGTTATATCGATTACGAGATACACGGGGCCAGTGATAATTGCGAGAAGACACATGAACAGGAATGGAGAAAATACACATGATTATAGCATGAGGGGCTAAACAACCAAATAAAATAAAACACCAGCGATACTTAGCTCAATCAAAGTAGGATTTGCCTCCTCTTTGCCTCCCTCGTGACTCCCGCAGGACTCTAATGTCTTTGCCAGTCTTTGACTCCTGCAGGACTCTAATGTCTTAGCCTGTCTGACGCTGAAGCTGACGCTCCAGGAAAGTGCTACCTAAAATGGACACCTGATTGCTGAGTTCTCACAGCTGTGGGGCAACGTCCCTTTAATTAGTTAACTCTGCAGCTGGTGGCCCTCAAAAGGAAATCTAGACTGGCTTCCTCCTGATTTGTTATTGTCTGTTAAGTCAATTACATTAAACCCTAAGTTATAAAGTTATGAGTTTAACCCTTAATACAGTTACACCTACTCAATAAAGCTCTTAGTATTCTACAAATGTTTAAATCAAAGTTAACCCTAGCAGTCAGTTAGTTCACTTTTAAGGTTTCAGTCAAATGACTTGTCCCAAGTTTCTGCCTGACAGATACTGTAGCGGTTTTGAGTTTTAAAATCACAATTCCAGTCAGATCAACTACAGAGCATTGATACAGAGTACACACACTGAAACAGAGAAGTCTAAAAACACAATGTTACTCACACCATTCTAGAAGTCTCCAGTAGCTTTCTTGTCAAAATCGAGTTGCACACTGGCAGGTCAGTGATTAGGATGAGATTTAAATACAGTTTCTGTTGGGGGAGTGGCCTCAGATCACAGCTGATGGGTCTCAATCGAGACTGGCTTCCTCCTGATTTGTTATTGTCTTTTAAGTCAATTACATTAAACCCTAAGTTATAAAGTTATGAGTTTAACCCTTAATACAGTTACACCTACTCAATAAAGCTCTTAGTATTCTACAAATGTTTAAATCAAAGTTAATCCTAGCAGTCAGTTAGTTCACTTTTAAGGTTTCAGTCAAATGACTTGTCCCAAGTTTCTGCCTGACAGATACTGTAGCGGTTTTGAGTTTTAAAATCACAATTCCAGTCAGATCAACTACAGAGCATTGATACAGAGTACACACACTGAAACAGAGAAGTCTAAAAACTAGGGCCGGGACTCGATTAAAAAAATGTATCTAATTAGAGGCTTTGTAATTAATTAATCGAAATTAATCGCATTTTTAATCACATGTAAATATTTGACCTAAGAACAGTGAGAAGCAATTTTTTTCACATGGATTTTAGTATACCATTAGGCGCATTCACACCGCAGTACTTTTCCCACAAAGGTTCATGAGAACTTAGTTCATGAGAACTCTTTGAACCTGGGGGTGGATTAGGCAAATGAAGCCGCTGACGTCACTTCTTCTTCTTCTGCTTTGGGTTTACTGGCAGGCCGCAAACCACTTCACGGCGTATACTGCCGCCCAAAGTCCCCGGCCGGAAGTCCCCGGAGTTGGGGACTGGCTTCAGTAGAAGCTGCTGGGAGTCCCAGCAGCCTTCCGAGTAAATCGCCAGAACGCCGACACCTCCTCATCTCCACCGCCCCCATGTTTTATTTTGTGTTGCCATAAGTTAGTCTCTCTGCATTTCTGCGCTGGGCTAATGCTAATAATGCTAATGCGAGGATAATAAAATGGCGGCTTCACAAAACTTTTTGGGAGTTTTACGGGGCGTGGTTTGCAATCTGCCCAGCCAATCAGAAATATAGATTTTTTCTCACAAGAGAGCCGTACGAAAGTCCCTGCTCTCTAGCAGCTCTCTGCTCTCTAGCAGGGACTTTCGTGGGGGTAAAAAGGTTCTCATGAACTAATTTTAGTACCGGCTCTTTTTGGTGTGAACGCGATAAAAGAGGCTAACGTCCACGCTAGCTTCCACGCTAGCTGCTATATGTTTTGCATTGAGGTGATACTTGAGGCTTGATGTGCTGCGGTGATATGCAAATTCCTTTTTGCATAATTTGCACACAACCGTGCTCTTATCGACGCTTCCATCCGTCCGTTTTTTAAAACAACATTTCCCACTGTTGTTCACTGTGGTTTAGGGGTGTAACGGTATCCGTATTCGTCCCGTACCGTCACGGTTCGGACGTCACGGTTCGGCACACGCAGTCACACGACGAATACGCCTTTTTTTTTACGAGTGGGAAAAAAGTGTCATTCAGGGCAGTATCCACTACACTATATATAATCCAGGGGGCGGTATTGCGCCTAAAAGCTGTTTGCCAGCCGCCCTTAAACAACAAATGAAGAACAAGAAGAAACACAACAACAAAACGAACAAAATACAAGAAGAAGAAAAGTTAGTATGGCGATTTCAGATAACACACAGGAGCTAGAACCCACCTGCTTCTTTTAAATCAGCTGTGTGGAACATTTCGGGTTCCCTGTGGACTACAATAACGATGGAGTGTGCGAGTGGTGGATCGGACGAGGACGGTGTGTCGCCTTTGTTCTACAGCGGTGCGGTATGCTAATGGTAACACACGCCAAACATGCTAAATCATATCAGAAGGCATCACCCAGATCTGCCAATCACCAGAGCCCGGCAAAAGACAACAGCAGTTCAACAGCTGATCCCCGCTGTTTTTAAGAAGCCAAGAGACATGAAAGCCGTGAGACCAAAATAAATAACGGAAGCTTTTGGCATATGTTTTTCAACGACTTTGCGCTCTTGAAACACTTTCTTATTATTTATGATGTAATATTTTCAAGACATTCTTTTTAGCTTTACAGCTTGATGAAAACTTTTTGTTTGACATCAGCCATTATAGATAATATGGCCATCTGAGTGTACCGTGTATGGTTTGTTTTTAACTGTTTAATACAGTTAATTATTCAAAAAAGAGTTCTTTATTTTTAAACTGAAACTTGCACTACTGTTCAAACATAAATAACAACAAACCTGGAATTATGCATTTGGGACTTTTTTTTTGCTTTTTCTTGTTGTACCGAACCGTGACCTCCAAACCGAGGTACGAACCAAACCGTGACTTCTGTGAACCGTTACACCCCTACTGTGGTTTGTTGTTGTCTGAAGTCATGAACGTTAGTTGGTGCTCCAGTATAATCGGTACGCCTGAAACTCATCCAGTGAGAAACGTGCCGCGGTGCAAAAATAAGTGCGATTAAAATGCGTCAATTTTTTTAACGCGTTAATTTTTGTGTAATTAATTAATCTTAATTAACGCGTTAAAGTCCCGGCCCTACTAAAAACACAATGTTACTCACACAATTCTAGAAGTCTCCAGTAGCTTTCTTGTCAAAATCGAGTTGCACACTGGCAGGTCAGTGATTAGGATGAGATTTAAATACAGTTTCTGTTGGGGGAGTGGCCTCAGATCACAGCTGATGGGTCTCAATCGAGACTGGCTTCCTCCTGATTTATTATTGTCTTTTAAGTCAATTACATTAAACCCTAAGTTATAAAGTTATGAGTTTAACCCTTAATACAGTTACACCTACTCAATAAAGCTCTTAGTATTCTACAAATGTTTAACTCAAAGTTAACCCTAGCAGTCAGTTAGTTCACTTTTAAGGTTTCAGTCAAATGACTTGTCCCAAGTTTCTGGGAACCTGGAAGACGTCGGTGGGCTCCAAGATGCTATGTTATCCTTAGCAGATCAAATTGATCCACACGGTCTACCAACAGATACTATGTTGGCCCATATTGAAGACTTTTTCGAAGTACTCGGGCGGATAAGTGCTCTTCGAGATATCGACACGGATGACAAAGTTTTAAATACATTGACACTGATTGAGCACCGTGTTCATGTGGAAGATGTCCAAGAAGTTGGTTCAAGCACAGGTGCAGGACGCCCGCATCTGGATATTCCAGGCGATATGCTCGCTACCTATGTGTTGTCCGGTCTATCAACCCAAGAAATCGCCGATCTGTTTGGGGTGTCATCCCGCACAATTCAGAGGAGATCGGTCGAAGAAGGCCTAAGGTGAATTACTTGAGCGAACGTAAAATCAAATGATTGCTCTATCGAGCGAACGTCATACAAATAACGAGCCCATAGAAATAGAATACGAGTATACTACTATACTCATATTCTATTTATATGGTCAGCCCGTTACAACTGCCGCTATGGCAACGGTACACATACAAATGGCCGCCGCTCTGACCATCCTGCATTATCTTAAAATATAATACATCCATTATCCTGCTACGTTGATTTGAATGGGAATGTCCGTTCTACTCCTATTTTATATCTATGGATGATGGTGGGCAAAAACATGTATAACATTACATTGCATTTAGCTGACGCTTTTGTCCAAAGCAACTTACAATAAGTACATTCGACCAGGAAGACACAACCTTGAATATATAATGTATAATACAGTTAACGTATCTGAAGAGACTGTGCCCGTCTCCTGTGTCCATGGGGACACTAAATTATACCCCACTTGCCTCATCCACCTTACCACAGTTAAAGGCAGCTGTGAGCTGAAAGTGGGGGTGGTTCCTTCCCTACCAGTCCCAGTCTTGGTGGGGCGAGACTGCCCACTATACAAGCGCCTGCGGCACCAGAAGGAGGTGAGTCCCAAAAAGCCCAAGCGTGCCAAAGGAAAGCGAGAGAAAGGACAAATTGCCACCCAGGGTACGTCTCCTCAGCAGTCCCCCAAAGTTGTGTGTGCTGTGCCGGAGGAGCAGAGAGGCAACCAATCTTACAGTGCAGACGAGGAAAATGATAACCCTTTTGTTGCTTTCCCGGGAGACCTAAGCACAGGTGATGAGGAGGGTGAAGTCGCATTGCTTCCAAGTTTGAAGGGCCAGTTCAGGACCGCCCAGATGGAAGACCCCAATATGTTGCATGCACGCAGCAATGTTACGGAAATAGAGAGAAAACCAGTTCCTGGAGTAGGTGAGCTTACATGTCCTCATTTCCTAATAAAAAATAATCTGTTATACTATGCCAAAGAGGTTGAAGGTCAGCGAAGAGACTTGTTGGTTGTCCCAAAACAATATGTGTCCACAGTGTTGCATCTGGCTCACAGCCATGTCCTAGGGGCCCACCTAGGGGTTGAGAAGACAAGGCAGCGGATTGGGAGCCGGTTCCACTGGCCAGGGGTGGTATAGAGGATTATTGTCGCACCTGTGTTGAATGTCAAAAGATGAGTCCCATGCCACACTTTAAAAATCCCCTAATACCTCTACCGATAATCGATGTACCGTTTTTTCGCATTGCCATGGACTTAGTGGGACCGCTGGTGAAGTCTGCCAGGGGACATCAGTATATTCTTGTGATCCTTGACTATGCAACCAGGTACCCGGAGGCCATTCCCTTGAGGAACATGACAACGAGAGTGATTGCACAGGAGCTGCTTCACCTGTTCAGCGAGTTGGGATTCCTAAAGAGATGCTAACAGACCAAGGCACTCCCTTCATGTCCAAGATAATGAAGGATCTCTGCAGGCTCTTTAAGGTAAAGCAGCTTCGTACATCTGTCTACCATCCTCAGACAGACGGATTGGTAGAACGCTTTAACAAGACGTTGAAATCCATGTTAAAGAAGGTTGTTGACAAGGATGGTCGTAACTGGGACCAGCTTCTGCCCTATGTCCTGTTTTCAATCAGGGAAGTTCCACAGACTTCAACCGGTTTCTCCCCCTTCGAGCTGCTGTACGGCCGACAGCCCAGAGGACTTCTCGACATCGCGAAGGAAGCCTGGGAGGAGCAACCAAGCCCCCATCGGAGCCTGATTGAGCATGTAGAGACGATGCAGACGCATATGAAAGATGTTTGGCCCATGGTCAGAGAGCACATGGCTCAAGCCCAAGAAGCCCAGAGGAAAGTGTATAACAGAGGTGCCCAACCGCGTGAGTTCCTGCCCGGGGATAAAGTGCTTCTCCTGGTCCCCACCACAGAACACAGATTCCTGGCATCGTGGTAGGTCCCTATGAAGTGGCAGAGAAGGTGGGACCAGTCAACTACAAGGTACGCCAACCTGGCCGTCGCAAACCATCCCAAATATACTATGTTAACCTGTTGGTTAACGCCCGAAATGGTACGCCCGAGAGGCACTGCTGTGTTGTGGTTCCCCGGTTGTGTCCCCCTCTTCTCCAGACCATGAGGTGGCCGAAGTTGAATACGGTCCAGGGCTGTCCAAAGTTCAGTTACAGCAAACCAAGGAACTGGTTCAGCAGAGTTTGGATGTGTTCTCACTACGACCTGGACGTACAACGATGGTGGAACATCAAATCCACACAGAGCCTGGCCAAAAGGTAAAGATGCGGCCCTACCGGGTGCCGGAGGAAAGACGGGCGGCCATTGAGCAAGAAGTGCAGAAAATGCTGGCTATGGGGGTGATTGAAGAATCTCACAGTGAGTGGACCAGCCCTGTCGTTCTGGTTCCTAAGCCCGACAAAACCAACAGGTTCTGTAATGATTTCAGAAAATGTAATGAAATCTCCAAGTTTGATGCGTATCCTATGCCCAGGATAGATGAGCTAATTGATCGGCTTGGGGAAGCCAGGTATATCAGCACTCTGGACTTCACGAAAGGGTATTGGCAGGTCCCACTTGAAGCAGCCTCAAGAGAGAAGACGGCCTTCGCCACGCCCACAGGGCTGTACCAGTATACTGTGCTTCCCTTCGGGCTTCATGGAGCACCAGCCACGTTCCAGAGACTGATGGACAAGGTTCTGAGGCCACATCGTGAGTATGCAGCTGCCTATTTGGATGACGTTGTTATCCACAGTGACTCATGGGATAGCCATCTCATAAGGCTTGCAGCAGTGCTGGAATCTCTCCGCAGCGCAGGTTTGACAGCCAATCCAAGAAAATGCAAGCTTGGACTGGAGGAAGCCGAATACCTGGGCTTCCCCATTGGGCGGGGCAACGTTAGACCACAAGAAGGGAAGGGTCAGGCGATCCAGGACTGGCCACGGGTGAAAACCTTCTTGGGTCTGACGTCATACTATTGCCGTTTCATCCCAAACTTCTCCACAGTAGCCTCTCCCCTTACAGACCTGACCAGAGACTCACAGCCGCTAATGGTCAAGTGGACAGGAGAGGCTGAACACGCCTTTGAGGGACTTAAGAGGGCTCTCTGCGCACGGCCGGTGTTGGTGACCCCAGACTTCAGCCGGGGGATGATTGTGCAGACGGATGCGTCAGAGGTGGGCATAGGAGCAGTACTATCCCAGGAGGTTCACGGTGAGGAACACCCCGTCATGTACATCAGCCGGAAGCTGAACACAAGGGAACAAGGGTATGCTACTGTGGAGAAAGAAGGCCAAGCAATAAAATGGGCGCTTGAGCGCCTCCGGTATTACCTCATGGGACGTCACTTCACTCTGGTAACTGATCATGACCCACTGATCTGGATGGCAAATAAAAAAGACACAAACGCTAAAGTAGGAAGGTGGTTTGTCTCACTACAAGAGTTTAACTTCTCTATCATCCACAGAGCCGGAGCCAAGCATGGGAATGCAGATGCCCTGTCCCGTAGAGATGCCCTGTGGACCATGGTCACCTCTCCTCGGCCAGAACTGAAGGGGGGGGGGTGTGTAAGGGGCTGAGAGGCAGAGTAGTGGGAGGCACCTACATTCCCAATAGGTGGCTCCACCCACTTCCAATTAACAGTATTGGGAGCAGGTGTGGAGACCTCACACACCCATCTTTAGCCCCATGTCGATCTTGACGATGGTTCATGGTTTCTTAGAACTAATTGGAACAATGAGGACTTTAAAAGACTTGTTGCCTTCATTCTTTCCTCCCTCTGAACTCACCTGTCCCTCCGTTTCTCTGCAGGTTTCGTCAGCTCCGGGACACTTTGAGTTCCAGATTTTGTCGATGCAGAATGTTAACGGTCAGCTGGAGACCGGCGCCTGCTGCGACGGACCCCGGGACGTGACGGATCGACGATGATCGGCTGACGAATGTGACACCTACTTCCGGGTGTGTCTGAAGGAGTACCAGCTGAAGATCTCCTCGGCCGGGCCCTGCAGCTTCGGCACCGCCTACACCCCGGTTATCGGTGGGAATACCTTTTCTTTACGCAACGCCAAGAGCAACGCCAGAGCCAGGATCGTGCTGCCGTTCAGCTTCGCTTGGCCGGTGAGTTAAAAGATTGTCTTTTTGCTTGGATGTTTCATTTTTTGTGTCTGAGAAGGTTTGGTTGTGGACATGTTTTGTTGCTTCGTCAACCAGATGTTCAGTTGTTGGACTAAAGACTTGGATCAGAACTGAATCAATCAGAATGTGACGATCAGTTCTCAGACAGATGTGGTGTGTTTCCGGTGTTCATTCAGTTTCTGCTGTTTGACTGATGAAGTTTCCCCTCATCAGTCAAACGTAAAGGACATTTTTCAAGGTATTAAATAGTTTGCCTTCAGCTGAGGCAATTTAAAGTCTACTTCTTTATTTAGATTTTTTTCTAGATTTCTTTCTTTATTAAAGAGTTTTGTCAGAACAAAACAAATATATATTATGATAGTTGTTATTTACAGATTGAGTGACATCTTAAATGTTTTTGTTTTAAAGTAGGATCCCCTCAAAAAGTCTTAAATGTTCTAGCTTTATTAATAACCTATGTCTAAAATGCATGTTCTTCTCATCATGTTGTCATTTGGCGTGATTGAGGCGTCAAATAAAATGCCAAACACAACATAAATAGAGGAAGTGTTTTAGTTTGAGCGCTCCTCCTCCTCCTCTCTGCCTGGACCTGCCTCCACATGACGCCTGGCTCTGAATGCTCACAAAGTATTTTCCCACACTGAGCCTCCAGCCAGAGAAAGCTGCTCCATCTCTTCAATCAAACAATCAAAGGGACGGGGAGTGATGGGAAATCACCAACGGCCTGCAGTCGAATGCTGGTAGATGTTTTGGCATAAGTGAGTGGAACTGCAGCTGTCATGTTCCTGTTCTCGTCTTCAAATCGAATTATCTAAGTGTTTTTGAGGTGCCACCGACTATGTTTGGTGGGCAACACATTTATTTTTCCTGCTGGGTCATCAGCCCGACGCCCAAATCCAGTGTCAGCCAGCGAGGTGACGCAAGGATGTGGCAAGAGTTGTTGAGGGTCAGTTCATATGCATTAGTGATTACATTTTGATTCTCACAGCTTACTTTGGTGACACTCCGCCACACTTTGCATGCTAGCCCGGCTTGCATTCGTAAACATCAAAGTAAACACGTCCAAACTTCCCCTCTCAGTGTTTGCTGTAACACCTCAGCTGAATTGAAAGAGAAAGAATGTGGTTAAGAGACATTTCCATACTTAGGTGAAAGTCGTGTTTGCGGGAACATGATGCTAAAACTGGTTTCACTGGGAAGAGCTTAAGAAACAAACAATCAGGCGATCAGACAGGTGGAAACAAAAATAAAACAAGACAACTTTTTTTAGAGAAAAAGTATGGGAACTGTTCATTTATGACCCAAATTATCTGTTGTAAAAATAAATCACAATTTACAAACTAACTTCCTGCTTTAACTTTGACCTCCTGCAATAACTGAAGTCATATGAACAGAGTTTGTGTACAATGAGGGATAATTAGTAAGATTTTAGGTGATTTTACTTCACATTTTTCTTCCAAACAATATAGTATTTTATTATCTGGATAAGCTGTTGGTTTGTGACCAACCTGTCTGGTTGTTGTATATTTTTAGTGATATTACCTCGTGCCCAGATCTCAGATATTAACTCAACACAAGCCAAACATATCTGCCTCTCAGTGAAACTTGTGGAGCTGTGTGATGGAAAACACAGTTCTATTTCGTCCCTACTGACCGCCAGAGGCGGTGCTTTAGCACTGGATATGTCCATCGCACGCATGCGCAGTTCGAGTACCTAATAACAACAAAGTCACCTGTGACCCACGTGACTACGGCTACATAGGCCGGCGTCACTAGTGGATCGGTTCCTTTTCATCTTCTCGCTACGCGAGAGTACCGCGGCTACATTCTTGTAGCCTACAGCGTTCAGGTTTGAACGTTTGATCTGAGGGATTTCTCTGCAAGTAGCTGGCCGCGTGCAGCTTCGAGACTGACAGTCGGAGCTACGGGTTGCTCGTCCTCCAGGAGCTGTGGCCGGCTGTGCGCTGTGCAGCGCCTCGACGGACAGGTTTGTGTCAACTTGTTGCTGGTGATGGCTGTGTCCCCGCACCCTCTCCCAGCCAAGTTGTCCTGATTGCTGTCTTAGACTTTCTGGTGACGACAGTGTTCCCGCTTCCTCTCCCATAAAGTTGCCCTTATTATGCTCTTTTGAAAGTTCTGCTTGTGGCGTTGTGCCCGAGCTATCATTAGCATTTGAGTCCCAGCTTTAGCTGCGTCTCTCATTCAATTTAGTATGGAAAGCCCAGGGTGCCATATTTTGCCCGTTTTTTGTTTAGATGCAGAGAGTAACGTAAGTACTGGCCATAGTTACTACTGTAACTACGGTCCTAGGCCATGTAAGCACTGGCCATGGTTGCTGTGACCATGGCCTATGGTTCTTTGCGGGCTGTTCTATTCCATAGAAGCTAATTATCTGGTCTTAACATTTGTGTTTTGACTTGGTTGCTTGATTGTTAGCAGCAGCCGCTTGGCTAACACCTTGCATGTACTGTTAAGCTTCACTATTTAACTCAGCCGGTGAAGGCGGTGCTCTCGCTCCCGCTCCTGGTAATGTATTGTTTTGATTGTTAGCAGCAGCCGCTTGGCTAACATCTTGCATGTTTTATTAAAGCTTCTTTATTTAAACTCAGCTGGTGAAGGCAGTGTTTGATTAAATTAGAGTCTGTAATTAAACCGCACAGAAGACATTACATAAATATTATTAAATATTCTGCCTGATCCAGGAACATTACTTCATTTGATTAACCCTTTGCAGACTTCTGTAGCCTTTTCTTGTTTATCATAGTGCTTAACTCCCCCTGCATTTTTACAATGGCCTTTTAGAGTTGTTTACATGAGTCCCATTCAGAAAAGTGTTTGTAAAGAGTGTGTAAGGAGGGAGTAAAGTTGGCATCTTCTGTTGGAGCGTGTGTTTATCACCCGGCCGGCGGTTTGAGTTGGCTCAGTGCTGTATTTGGCGTCCCTCAGGGAACCATTCTAGGCCCGGTGTGAAGTCGGCTGACCTCGGCAAAAAGTGGTCTTCAGTGCCTACAACGAGTAACGGGGTGTGTGTGGCGAGTCCAGTTCATTCGAGTATTATTTATATGGGATTTTATCAAGACCACAAAATAAAACAATTCCAATAAGTTGTTTCTTGTGAATATCCACACAGGAGTGATTTAAAAAAAGCTGTCTAGCTCGCTATCATTTAGAAAAGTAAGAAATTCAAAATGATCATGAAAGAAAGAAGAGAATGACATAGTACACATAATATTATTATTTTGTAATATATAGTTGAAAATGTATTTCTCCTTTCATATGCAGGGGAACCTTGTTATTTACGATTAGCTTACCCTGACACACCAGGGACAAATATGTATGTATAAAAGACATCAAAAAGTGCAGTTTGCATGTTAGGTCCCCTTTAAGACTGCAAAACAGGCATTGTTACTGTATGTTTTTGGAGAAATTACACAATAAATGGCCCAGAATTGTACTTTATAAACTATGAATCTTGTGGTGCTTGAACAAATACACACTGGCTAAGCCAAAGGTGAGTTAGTTATGGTGCACTAGGAGTGTTGAAACTGATAGAAGTCCTCATGCAGTATACACAGAGGTGCTGAAGCCACAAGATCTTTTTGCAGCTGAGGCATGAAAGACAACTTCAGCCAGAGCCGCGTTCAGGGTCTGGTGTGGAATTCCTCACAAACTTACTGTCAGATGTTCATACAAAATATTCATTTCCTGCATGTAGCTGTGGGAGTCGGGGGAAGGTGTGCTTTTAGAAATTTGACATGTAGAGTTATCCATATGTCTTGGGCAATCCATGATTCAATACAAAAAGAGTGCATTTCAGTAACCAAACCTGACACTGAGTGGTTCAACAGAGAAGAAGCTTCAGACAACAGCTTCCGTGTGTTTGGCTTCGTGCCACTCTGCTTGCTTCTCCAAACAATGACGAATCAAGAGCAGGGAATGCTGTTTGCACAACATTTCCCCACAGTGTGGACACTGTGGGGGGGGCTGAAATCCAAGCCTCCCCCTGCTGCAGGTATGGGCTGAGCTAAATCCACCTATTGTGTTTTCACTAATAGCAACACCTTCATAGCCCTGGGTGTAGTTTTACACACCACAACCTAGCCCATGCAGGACGCTGCAGAGAGTGAGGCGGCTATCACTGAAACACAGACAGGTTCTTCAGAATCAGAGTGGGGTTACACCATAGACTGTATATATAAATGGACGTAGGGTCCGTGACATCACCCATAGGATTCTGCAGAGTTGCCGTGAAGCCCTTAGTAGGCGGAGTCGGACACTAACGGCTCGACAGTGACGCCAGAGTTCAACTCCCGCCTTCTCCAGCCTGCTCCAAATAAGGGCAAAGAGGCGGAGCCGAGGCGGGACCTGCTGCCACCGAGCTGGAAGTTCCAGAGCTAGCTGAAGCTACCAAGCTAAGCTAACATGCTCCCCATCTGCACGCTGTCGTCGCATTTTACGTTTCTAAGGTAAGCGGACATGAAACTATTCAGCAAAACTATAAATAATAATCTAAGTTATTGAGTTTTTAGCATAATACTTCAGAATCTTAAAACCCCTTAACGTTTGTATGCAATTGTGCTAAATTCAACACTGGAATCAAGCAAATATTAATATGTTTGCATGACATTAGTTATTTATATTTTGATATCACTTAACTATACGTTTAATACATTTAAGTCAAGCTAAGGTACATGTGATGGTAGCTAGTTAGCGCTCTTACCTGTGAGGCCTCCTCCAAACAGCATAATAACCAGACTGTATCATTAAAACTAAGTACCAGTTCTAGATCCTTGACTTTAGACAAACAATTCAAAAGACAACATGTATTTAAAGACCAATCTTTATTTGAATGTGCCTCTTAACCTGAGATATTAGTTATACAGTAATAGTATTGACAATCTAAAAAAACTGAGCAACTCAACAGTCAACTTTATGTTTCTTATTGTCTAAAGCATTTATTATTTTCCTTTTCCCAATCTCATATTCAGTGTGGACGGATTGAGACAGTCTGGTGTCCAGAGAGCTGCAGAGACTTCAGGGAGAAACCTCCGTGTGATGGACGTCCTGTCTGTTGGTTTGGAGAGGACTGAGGGTCTTTCCTCTGCGAGGAGGACTGAGGGTCTTTCCTCTGCGAGGAGGACCAGGCCTGATGAAGGAGCCCATGCTGGGCAAAACTGATACCAACTGCACAGGCCTAGTCGGTCACTTTATTTGACTGAATGTGTTTAATACATTTAATAGGTTTACACCTTCTGTCCATATGTGCTTTATATTTAAAACATTTGATTAACTTTTGGTTCACATTTCAATAAATTGTATTTGTATTTGCATTCCTTTTGTCCATTATTCTAACTGAAAATGTTAGATTACACATTCACATCTGACTGAAGATTGGCCCCATTTATTTGTGACGTTGCAAAACAAGGTACATGTTGTGAGGCAAATAGAAATAATCAGCTGATGGAGTGTAGATGTGGAAATAGCTGCATTCGATCAGCTGACTGTTTTTTTACAATAAAAGTAGTTTCTTAGTGAATGTCCTGTACTGGTCTTAAAATCTCATAACATCAGCTTTTAATGTTCCTCTTGGATGTTCTTCTTGACCCTCAGAGAAGGAGAAGATGTCGTGTCTTTCAGGCATGTCCTTTCCTCACAAAAATGACAGGAAACATAAAACATATTATTGCAGAACAAGTGTGTTATTTATGAAAGCGGTGTGTTTGTGTATTTAGGGGCTGTAGATATCATTATTTAGTAATTGTAATGGTTTTTTTTAAATTTCAACAGTGAGCTACAAAGACAATCAGATTATGAATGAATAGTATGAAGTTCATCAACATTGAAATATATGTTATTATCAAAATAATATTTAACTGTTATCAAAATGTAGTGCAACTGTAGAAGCTTGCTCTGTTGTCTCACTGAAAGAATCACTTTTACCACGTTTTTTACAGACAATATTGAGAGATAAATAGCAGCAGTTCTCACTATATGTTAAATATCTTTGCCTTCAATACATTAAATTAGAAAGCTGACAAAGTCATATTGCTTGTTAACATCTAAATGTAACTTTTTGCATGGATAAAACCCTCAACTTAACTGATGTGTAGGTGATCTAGTATTTAGTATTGTTTAATGGAATGTATATCAGTGTATTCAAGTCAATACTTCATTCATTTAAACCAATATCTTTCTTGATTCTTTGTACAGTATGAAAAAAGAGTCTTTGTACCCGTGCTGAAGTTCACTGCTGTGAGGAGTCCAGTTCTGTCTCTCACTCTCTGGTCCAGCCTGTCTGCATCACCTGGACACCTTAAACAAACAGATATATATATGTAAAGTACCATGTGTACAAACAATATAACTGATTCTCTTCTGTTGAACATGTTGGATTGTGTATTGTCCGAGTCAGGGGCCTTTTTATTTTACTGTAACTTTGGAAGTTGTGTTACCAATGCTTACTGTTTATTTGATACCCATTTGGTAATGACATTAATAAAAACAACAAGGTTTGGGTTCGTTCTTCAGATGACTGTGACGTTAACGTGTAAGCTCGATAATGAACTCCAGCTCAACCAACCATATTGTAATATCTAAGTAATCATCTTGAAATATGACATTAATAATTGTAATATACACATCTTATTGTGAGGTTGATTTCACATACACTAGCTTGTCTACATACTTGAGCATAGCCAATTTAAATTAACCTTAGATGCATACAGTTCTACCTACATAATAAAATATCTCTAAGTTACAAGGATGTAACCTTATTTTATAACCTCAAACAGAAGCCGTTTGTTCAACAGTATTATCCCACTTAACACTTGTCTATTTCGTTGTAACCTTTATATATACAGTCTATGATTTTAACTTGGAGGCTACGATTACAATCGTTAGCACCGATGTAGCTACCACTAGCTTACATGCTAACCCAAGCCTTACCATTCATTACGTAGCTGATTAAAATCATTAACACATAAATAAAGCACTAGAATTTCACTTACCGCAAAACCGCATTCATGCACCGTCTGTTTTATCCGCAGAGCGAGTCACAATAGTCCGATATATAAGCATGAAGAACAAACAACCACGGCCGGCTACAAGTTGTGTTTCCTGGATGAGCTGAGCAGGCAGAGTCCCTGTAGCTTCACGGAGCAGCTAGCAGAGAGACAAGAAGCTAACAGCGGCAGGCACTTGACAGAGCCGTCACTCAATGTGACCACGCCCTAATTTATGCACAAACTTTAAGACCTAATATAAATAAAAGGGTCGCGTTAGAAAACAATTCACTCACAGATCCATAATCATGAAGGTGGAATCTAACTATATCGATAATAAAATGTATGGAGCCAGGGGTAGAAACATGTTTTTTTCTGCTGTAAAGTTGGGCATTTTAACATGGGGGTCTATGGAAATTGCTCCTTTCTGCAGCCATCGCCTATCGGCCAATATATGAACTGCAGTGTGTGGCACTTCCGTATTGGCTTCCCGGCTCTACCCCACAGTTTGCCGCTTGGGTTACACACAGGGATGAGCTTTGGTGTGAACACACAGACACAGAGAGAGGAATACATTGTGGAAAAGTAGTCATTTTACAATAATAACAACGATTTAGAAAAGACTATTATAACAAATGTAATTCACAGAGAACTAAGTAACATAAAATATGATGTATACTCTCCTATATTTGCAATAAAAAACACAAGTTAAACAAGATTTGCTCGCAATGTAACACGAGTGTCTGAGGAGGGGTTAAGAGCCAGGGTCAGGGGGGTACCGGCCTTGTTGTTGAGGCAAGTATCAGACAAGAGGAAGCTGTACGAGTGGCGGTGGGTTTTGGTTTTTAAATACTAAAAATATATAATAAAACAAAAAGCAGCAAATATTCACATTTAACCCTGTAAAGGCCCACGGTTTTAATGTTACAACATTACTTTAAGCTATCCTTAAAGACTACATTCACATAGTCAAAAGGTCCTTTTGTTCAGCCTCACAATGCTATTGGGTAGTAAATGTGCCCTCTGGCCATACACTTACACAATTATAGGGTTATTTTGCTTTTCTATTCTCCCTGTCATATTTTCCTCCTTGTTTCTTGTCTGGTCCTTCTCCCTGTGTTTTCCTCCCTGTCGTTAGTTTCCCTGGTGTGTCTGATTGTGTTCACCTGTTGCCCTTGTGTTTCTCCTTCCCTGCCCGGCTGTTTCTCGTCTCGTGATTACCCCTCCCTGTATTTAGTCTTGTCTCTTCCTGTGTTCGATGTCGGTTCATTGTTTGTTTTCCCGTCACTCTCCATGTCAGTCATCGTCAGCTTTTTGTATTATATCTTCCTTGTGCTTCCTTTGTGTTTTTGCCATCAGCTTTTACAATAAAGCTCGTTTTTGTGTTCTAGACCAACTTACCTTTTTTTGTAGTCTGCTTTTGGGTCCTACCTTTCCCAAACCGTAACAGAATGAACCGACCAACTTTGGACTCAGCAGACTCTGATTATTTTGCTCTACAGGCGGAATGTCTTGGGTACTCTCTGGAGTAAATTTTTTATACTTGGAATGGCGCCTCATATAGACGGGGTAGAGAGGCTGCGTTGAAGGAGGCACGTCAGGAGGTTGCACGCAAGCCCTGGCTCAGGAGCATGTTGCCTGAGTGGCTACAACTTTTCACAAGTTGTCCTGAGGACTTGTCCGAAGCCTCTAACCCTTTCCTGGGGTATGACCAGGCCTTGGGAGGCCCACGGATCCTCCAGCGAATCTCTAGGAGACGCAAGACCAAGATTCCAGCCCGTGCTCCAGTGGTTCCCGTTCCAGTGCCGGCCCACACAGCCATGTTTCCGGCTCCAGTTCCGGCCCCAGCAGCCATGGTTCCGGCCTCAGTCCTGGCCCCAGCAGCCATGGTCCCAGCCTCAGTTCTGGCCCCAGCAGCCATGGTTCCGGCCTCAGTCCTGGCCCCAGCAGCCATGGTCCCAGCCTCAGTTCCGGCCCCAGCAGCCATGGTTCCGGCCTCAGTCCTGGCCCCAGCAGCCATGGTCCCAGCCTCAGTTCTGGCCCCAGCAGCCATGGTTCCGGCTCCAGAACCGGCCCACAAAGCCATGGATCCGTGCACCAGTACCGGCCCACACAGCCAAAGGCTTTTTCAAATATCACTAGTTATCCTAATAAATCACTATCTGAGGATAATACAAGCAAACATAAAACATCCTTTACAGGGTATATGCAGGAATCCTGAAGTCAAATTGAATACCTTTTTTAAGACCCTTTCCATACATTTTAAGAGCTCATCGCAACTTCGAGTTCTAACCAGTTACATTGGCGACACACTTTACCTCACATTTACTATATTGATTGTAAGATAGCACAACTAAACAGAGTGCAGACAGACTACTGAAGCCTCCTCTCCACATGAACTTCAACCTCTCTGTGAAGGTCAGGGTTAATGCAGGATGCTGCTTTGTTGCTTCTGTACTCTGTGCTCTTTCATTCCAGTCAAACTCCTCAGAAACCAGTATTTGACCAATAAACAAAACAATTGACAAAACTTTGAACTATGAAATATATTAAACTTTGGTGAGCTTCAGCGGGGTAATGCCATATAGGAGCTCCCTCACAAATACCCAGGGGTTAAATTGGGCTGGGGCTGTCCGGCACATAGGACGATGCTCTGACGTCATCACCCTCACACATTTGTCATATGTTTACAAAAAACGATATATATGTTAAGACTTTTCTCGTTCTTAATATAGACTATATTTAGGGTCGATATGTGTTGACCTTACTTTAAAATAGCAGATCTCTGTGACCGGATATAGTTTGGCTTAGACCCCGGCCCCACGAGGACGCATACAGTAAAACGCATACGCAAACGCAAAAAAGTATTCCGTTCACACCTATGGTTCACACGCATTCGATTCATTAACGTGTCCGTTCACACTAGACCGCTGGAAATGCTGGAAACGCTGTAGTACATATGCCAGGCCTGTAAGTGGCGCTGCTGCCGCCACAAAATACACCAAAAGCAGCGAAGAAGACCCCGGAGCATGGTTGTCATGGTTGTCCTTCTGTCTATTCTCCGCGGTGGACGGCATGTTCTCCTGCTGTATATCTCTCAGGTAGTCCACCAGCAGATAAACCCCCCCCCACAGAGCTTAGCAAGGCAACGAAACTTAAAATAAGAAGCAGCATTTTATGGCACGCTATGCATGGGGCCACCTTGAGGGGGTTTCCCGATATGTTGTTTCATGTTGTCATTGCTGTGGACCTTCTTAATACCTTGGAAAATGCCGTTTAATACTTTTTAATAGCCTTAATTTTCGCTAAATTGATTTATCAACTTTTAATACTTTTTAAGACCCCGCGGACACCCTGCTTTATCTAGAGAGCCATTGAAACCCATGAAGAATTGATCCTCCCAAATATTTTCATCTGCTGTATTAATAAAGTTTCCACGTATTTTCACGCAACTTTCTGTGCAGAACATTATAAAACAATTGTTCGTTATATTTTAAAAGTGTTCCTAAAGACTACATCACTAATATACTGTATATCTATAGATAAACATAACACAAAAAGTAAGTGAAATTTGTGTTTGGTAGATTATTTCTTTGTTGTAACAATGCTTCTCGGCTATACAGCACTCAAAAAAATGATTCAAGCCCTTCTTAGACTTGACACATTAAAAATGGTTTCACTTTACTTAAATATTTTTATTTAAGAAATAAACCTAAGTATAGTTCATTAGTGTAACACAAATTACATTAATCAATTCACTTATTAAATGTATTTAAGACAGAGCAACTCAAAATGAATTGTTTTCATTGGGGACCGCCCCTTTGCACAGCCCCTTTGCGTATGCGCAACATCCGTTCTGTCATTTGCCGCCTTTTGTCTAACACTGACTGTGGAAAGTCTATTATTTGGTAAGTATTTGTTTTTTCTAGTAGTTTAGAATGTTCCCTGTTTCCAAGTAATGCCTTTTCATAATATCGACAAGAATATTTGAAACCACCGTGTTATATTTTGCTCCGTTTTTAGTTGGGTCTAAACAGCAAGCTAGCTAGCTTGCTAGATATGGTTAGCATTGAATACTGGATAGTAGAGATCATTAGATTATATTACATTAGATTTAACGTTATTGTCATTGAACACAGTACACCGAAATTCAGTTTAAGTTCAACCAAAAAATGCAACGAGTAATTAAAGTGCATGAGGTAAAGCGGCAAGCTAGCTAGCCAGATAACTGGTTTGTTAGCTAGCTTGCTAGATACGGTTAGCATTGGATACTGGATAATGGAGATCATTAGATTATATTACATTCGATTTAATGTTATTGTCATTGAACACAGTACACCGAAATTCAGTTTAAATTCAACCAAAAAATGCAAAGAGTAATTAAAGTGCATGAGGCAAGCTAGCTAGCCAAATAACTGGTTTGTTAGCTAGCTTGCTAGATACGGTTAGCATTGGATACTGGATAATGGAGATCATTAGATTATATTACATTCGATTTAACGTTATTGTCATTGAACACAGTACACCGAAATTCAGTTTAAATTCAACCAAAAAATGCAAAGAGTAATTCAAGTGAATGAGGTAACAGTATAGGAGGCAGAGCCTGCATGCAAGGGCTGCCATTTTCTATCATAAAGCTCAGCAGGTGTGTCCATCTCTCTCCTGGCCTTAGTGCAGGCAGGCAGAGGAGGACAGGCGGAGCCACTCGTTTCTGTAGGAGTTCAGTTGAGTTTAGTTTTTTACTGCCAAATATTTAATATAAATAATGAGATAATATATATGTGAATCTTGTATGGGTTACCTCTCTCACAAGCAGGCACCCAGAGTTGTGCAGAAACGTTTTTTGGGTTGTGCAATCTTAGGCAATTATGTGTTTTCTGTGAAAATTCAAATATATAAGCATTTTAATCACACCTCTAAAATATATTTGTTGTCTTTTGCAGTTTGATCAGCATTAACAAGCACCTTGGGGAAACCTCTTATTTATGGTAAGTACACGGCTACTTTCACAATACTTGCACAAGCTGATCTGTGACATTGTCAGTTGTTCAGTGTCAATTGCTAATTCTATTTATTCTCTTTTTCAGGTTATGCATGTGGCAGTGCAAACACTGCAGTTTGGAACTAGCTAGCAGGT
>NW_022990993.1:374972-413650 GCF_902827175.1 Gymnodraco acuticeps
ATTATTAGCATTAGCATTAGCCCAGCGCAGAAACGCAGAGAGACTAACTTCCCAGATAGCAAAAAGTCATTCAATCAACATTGAGATATGGTCACGCTGAAGATTGTGTTCAACATTGAAGTCAGACATTGAAACAATAGTGAATGTGCTCGTTATGATCAGCATTGAAACAACATTGAATTTTCAACCAATCCCAACATTGAATCAACCTTGATTCAATTACGATATGATCAGCATTGAAACAACATTGAATTTTCAACCAATCCCAACAATGAATCAACCTTGATTCAATTACGATATGATCAACATTGAAAGAATGTAGAATTGGATCAACATTGATTCAACTATATTATGCATTGCATTATACATTGAAACAATGTTATTATCAGATTGCAAAAAGTCATTGAATCAACATTGAGATATTGTCATGCTGAAGATTGCAATTGATGTCGGACATTGAAAATAAACTAAAATGAACAAACAAAAAAAGAGCCCATTACTTATTCAGTTATTTATTCAGATTCAATGATATGAACATCTTTAACATCTTTTGTCCACAAGCACGAAAAACATTGTCTCTTAAGGTCCCATGTCATGCTTTCCTGGTTATCACCCGTCCCCTTGTGTGTTATGTAGCTTTTTCTGCATGTAAACGGTCTGCAGAGTCACAAACCCTCAAAGTACACCCTGTAGCGAGTAAAACTAACAGAGAAGACCTGTCTATGCTGCCCCAGAACTTCTTCCTCAGTAAAGTGACGTAACGGGCATAGTGGTGTGACACACACACTCTCACTCAGCCTTATCTTTTCTCATCCGTGGCTGTGAGTCTGTGTGCTCAGGCTGAGTTCCTCTGTGTCTCGCTGTCTCACAGACCCCACGCAGCAACCAGGAAACAACACCAGTAATCCAGCTCACACTGTCTGCTCCTCGAGCCGAGCAGCGAGCCCCGCAACATCCCGCCAACACGGTACCCAGACCCCACGCAGCATTCTCATCAGTTTGTCATTACTGGTGTCATTTTCTGGTTGCTAACACCATTGTAACACATAATCACTGAGGTTCACCACCGTTACAGCTGTACATCAGCGAGACACAGGAACTCAGCCTGAGCACACAGACACACACTCACAGCCAGGCTGTGTGTGTAAATCCACGGAGCCGCAGCTGAGAAAAGATAAGGCTGAGTGAGAGTGTGTGTGTTACGCCACTATGCCCGTTACGTCACTTTACTCAGGAAGAAGTTCTGGGGCAGCACAGACAGGTCTTTTCTGTGTTAGAGTTTTACTCGCTACAGGGTGTACTTTGAGGGTTTCTGACTCTGCAGACCATTTACATGCAGAAAAAGCTACATAACAACAAGGGGACGGGTAATAACCGGGAAAGCATGACATGGGACCTTTAAGTGGAGGAAGCTCCTTAGAGACAATGATCTGGCCATCAACTGTAGTTCAAATTATATTTGCTCTGAAACTCCAGATGACATAAAAACCTGGCAACTGCAAACAGGGTTGTCATACTCGGTGGAAAGGCAGTCTTAACTATAAACTCAGATCTATAAGACCCCAGTTCAACATGAACGAAAACACCCCAACTTTAAACAATGTCTGTTTAACTATTTTTTCCTTGGTACACCGCCATTCCTCTCCGGTGCGTAACGTAGCCACTTCTGCACTCCAACCCTGAATGTCAATTCCGTCAGCCTGCGGTCAAATTGACGAGCAGCAGCTGAAAAAAAAGAAGTTACATTTTTTGTTTATTGAAATAATAAGAAGAAGAAAGCTGCAATGGATGCGTTCCAGTGTGTACTGTTTAGTGTACTAGGTTTTCAGGCGGCCTTAATTGAGCAATTCACCCATCAACCACATCTTCATATAATTGATTCATACTATTACTCATTTCTGTCTACTCGCTCTGTGTCTCAGAGGACGGTAGTGGACAGTTCCGAAACGTGCCCATCAGTGACATCATCAATGGTCATTTCCAATTAGCTAGGAATAATGTCACTGGTAGGCAGGTTTCTGAAATGTCCACAGCCCACCTTTGAGATGCAGAGCGAGTAGACAGAAATGCTGCCATCCTATTATGAGCATTAATGAGGACCACTTATATGAAGATAAGGATAAGAATGGATGCATTTTGCATCCATTCTTATCAACTTGAGAAAGAAATGTAAAAGACTTATGAATTAAATTCAATATTTGCCAAATCTGTTGTAAAGTAGTAAACCTAGTATTTTGAGGTGCAGGCTCACCAAACATGCAGTCCTTTATCAGCGTGTCCTTGAAGGCCCTCTTCTCTCCCTTTCCCACCCAGTTGAAGATGCAGGCTAGACTGTTTGTCATGGCAGCGGATAGCATTCGCCGGATCATATTTTCCGAGTTGGTCCCTCCGACTAATGCCAGGCGGGTAATCTTAACAGACGAGAGAAAATGATTAGTGTGCTACAGTGTACTATGTAAATAGACATCTTCTCATTTATAAATAAATACAAATGTAATGAATTTGAACACATTTGTATTACCTCTAAGGAAGAAATAAGACCACTACTGTGTCCAAACTAATCGACAAACAATGCCAACAACCAAATTGGCAATCCTAAGAAATTGTCAAATATTGATTAAGAAAAATATTATCGTGATTCGCGAGGCGTATTTTTACAATATTTCTGTCAAACACACATCCAAGTGAAAAAGAAATGTAATGCATCCACTCCTACAATTCCAGACATAAGCCCTTAAGATTTCAAACAAGAAATGTAAGACTTTTAAAACTTATAAGGATCCACAGGATACCTGCAAATGCATACAGAAAATATTAGAAGCCTCGACAGATTATAGAGAAAATGCTTTGTGTAAAAATTGTTCACCATCTTTCGACGGACTGCTTCCTCCCTCAAAGCAGCTTCAGTCTCATCAAACTTCTCCTCGTTGGTGAGTGGAAGCATTATGGGGAAGTTGTCTTCTTGTGACTCTGGTCCAGCTCCATGAATGTTTAGTTTAGCAAGTTCCGTCTTTATAAAGTTAATGTCACGTGAGATCTGCTTCACCTCCATACATAGCTCGGTAAGCATCTTCGTGGTTGTCATGGCAGCAATGTCTTGAAAATTAAAAAAATAAAGGTTTTAATTTACATTTCAAGGATAGATTTTTAATTTCCAATAATTTAGAATGACACTAAGTAACTCACTGATAAGTGTTTGCCAACAGTAACCATTAAAGCTGCACTATGTAACTTTCCTATTTACCCTGGATTTGAACACAGGTCTCCAGCACAACTGCTGAAATATGTACCACTGAGTTTATAGAGCCTGCCTGCTTGCTCGGGGGAGAAATTGACCATAAAGTCATAATTTTTGTCAAACCAAGGTCATGTCTCACCTAGATAAAGGATCTAAATGTCTCAATAGAAGAGCAGGGAGACCAAAATCAACCACCCCAATTTTAAGTTATATTGTATTAACACTACCATACAGATTGGACAAAATAACATTGTAATCACAAAAAGGTTACATAGTGCAGGTTTAAGTGCTTACATTTTAAGCCTTAACACCATGACAAAAAACATGAAAAGATGGGAAAGTCACAAGGGATAGGTTTCTCAATTCAGAAGGCATCAGTACGGTTAAGAACCTGCTCAGAAAATGATACTTGCCTTTCAACACTCTGCTTGATTCCTCTCCATATAATCTCCCCCGTGGTGTTTCTGGAGCTGAAGGGGGTGGGATGGGTGCTGCGGGGTCAGGTGAGCCAAGCCCAGTGCGCTGAAGTCAGCTAATCTTGAGCCATGTGCATAGCTGGCACCGCCGTCTAAAAGACAAGACACCATTATTAATTGTTTATAAGTAAGCCATGAGAACCATTGGCCCATAGGAGCCGATATCCTGTTTCCGCAGCATGATGTACAAGTACACCCCCTGGACATGATGCTAGTATGTCGCAGGGACTTAACCCAATCCAACCCTTGATACTGAGTGCCAAGCAGGGAGATATCGGGTACCATTTTTAACAGTCATTGGTATGACTCGGTCGGCGATCAAACTCACAACCTCCCAATCTCAGGGCGGACACTAACCACGAGGCCACTGAGCTGCTATTCATTCTTTATATTGAACATGAATTTGGGAATTTTCCAAAAAAAAACAACATTTAAGATGAGAAATACATACCATTCCTTGCTTTCTCTAATGGCATAGCGTGGTAGGGGCTGGAGTTATATGTTGGCAATCCTAGAAAAAGAGAGAAATAACTAAATAAGGCAAATGAGCACTATTAAAGTTGTTATCCATGAGCACCATATAGCAATTGCACCTAGCTAGCCCCATATAGTTACTTTCCAACTTTAGATAAAGGAGACCTGAGGGATGAACACACTTGGCTACAGAGTGAGTAATTAAAGAATAGTTTCCCACCTAAGGTGCTGATAATTCCTGTGATCCAAAGATAAAAGACATAATAGTCTATTAGTCTACTTAATAACGAGGGGTGCACTCAAGTGGCTGCCGATGACAATTTATTCAGGATACAGAAAATATGACCAACGTTTCGGAGAGACTGAAACATTGGGTCATATTTCCGGTGTCCTGAATAAATTGTCATCGGCAGCCACATGAATGTGCCTGACTTTTACACCATTAGTTTTCTTACCATCATTACAGTGGTCCATTGACTGGTCCAACTCCGCCAAATAGCTTCCACAAAAGCCTACAATGAGAGAACACACAACATGAACTATGAATGCTGTAACTCGGACAAAGCACATTTACATACTGTCCGCCCGGAGGTAGTAGTGTGAAGTAGGGGTCGACCGATTATCCAGACCGATATTCCGCATTTTACAGATTATCGCTATCGGCCTTTTTTTTTTTTTTTTTTTTTAAATCAAATTGCCGATAAAACTTTGGATCTGATGCGGCCGTTTCTCTGGTTGCAGTCACCACTCTGTACACAAGCAATGTCCCGATCCAATTCTATCAGTTTCCCAGTTACACAGGGTAGCGTCTCGCAGCGGATAAACTGTGAGGGGGGGGATTGCTAGTGGAGCCTCGCAGCAACTCTGCTTTCTGCACCACAATCTGGTGCTGCTGAATTGGGACTACTAAATGAGTGAGACTCAAATATCAGAAGTTCAGAACAAGTTTTAGTAGTTTTCATTTTATTTCCATTTCATTGACTTTACTCAGGGTCACAGAGGAAACCAGTTTTAAGATGTTGAAAAGTTCAGCAAACATAAAAAGGCATTTCAAAGAAGTTGTGTTGGAGTTTGTGTTCTTCTACATTTTGAGACCAAGATTTTCTGATTTTACTGCAAATGTATATCGGTTCCAAATATCGGTTATCGGTCTCGTTGATTACTAATAATCGGTATCGGCCTTGAAAAAGCCATATCGGTCGATCCCTAGTGTGAAGTGGTTCACTTACCATTGTCAGCCTGGTGAATTGACAGAACATCCTCCGAGTGGCTTCCTCCAGAGGCTAAAAGGGAACAAAAGACAGGAATAATGGATGCTGTAACTTTTGAACACATATCACATGACTGATGTTTGAATGTATTGTTGGAGGAACTAAATGCTTGTAAATTAAAGCTCACATGCAATTACATATTGTTCCTGCCATTTTAATAAGTAATGACATACCACTGCTTGCATTTGGGGTTGGTCCTGAGGGGTACTGGCTGGATTCTGGGAGCACTGTAGGACAATGAACATCAGGTGGCTTGGCAAATCTTCTCTTCACACAGCTGGTTTCTGACTCCCCATCTGACTCCATGTACACAGGATTTGGTCTGGAAAATAAAAATGAAACATTCAACATTCCCATTAATTGAACTAATTTGCCCCATGGCCCATTTCTGTAGAATGAGGCCGCTTGACGTACAGGTACACAGAGATGACACTAGTCTATCACAGGACTGGAGGTGGGGTTTTTACTTATTGTTTACACAGAAACCAAGGATTATATATTTCAAGAGGGAGCGATCAAAGTAAACATCCTAAGCCTGCTTCCTCCACACTGGGAGTGCTGTGACCACTTTTCCATTGCATCTTATGAGCGGTTGGGTTCTTTTGGTTCCTGCCTATGCACGCATACTGGTTCTTATCAATGCGACGTTGTTTGATAAGGGTTAAAGTCAGGCCAGACATGGAACCTGACCTCCTACAGGAATTCAACTGTACCTTACTCTTCTTTTCCCACGTTCACCTGCTTCGTCCTCAGAGCTCAGATCAGTGGTTGGACATCCAGTAGTCACATACTTTTCTTCGTATCGTTTGGCCTTTTCCAATGAGTCTGTAAAAGAAAAAGCATAAAATAATAGGATGACATTTTACTGACTAGTCTCACTTGTGACACATATGTCATATGTGGTATGGCACCACACACATTCAAACTGCCATCCATAAAACGTGTGGATACCTATATACTTGAAAATAGACAATAGTAATGCAGTGACTACTTACCACAAGTAATCAAGAGCCGGACATTCGCATATGTGGTCCATCCTTTATGGGCCGTCATGTGTTCTTTAAGGGCCTTCAAATACATGTTTTTTGGGGGCCATAACAATTTACCTTCCTTTAGACTGAACCAGCTGGCAAGAACTGTTGCAGCTCCGCCATTTGGAAAAAGTACAACGGCCCAAAGCACCACCTCCCTTTCCATTCTGTATACAATAAAGGAAATAATGTAAATGATTAAAAAAAAAACCTGCTCATAAATCATAAGATGTCATTTACTCGCCCAGCAGTATGAGCGGTATGCTACTGCATATGAGCTATTGGAATAGCTATGAGGCCATTTCCTTCTGACTCTGGATACAGAACACATTTACGTTTGATACATCCAAGTTTACCAACCCCGATATTGTCACACAACTCTCTAACCTTGTATGTACCTATGCATGAGGACTCGCAGGGATAAGTGTAATATGATTCTTGGTGTCTGAACCTTTTGTAGATCACATATACCTCATCTTCTTCCTGGACTATATTCTGCACTACTGCAATACTATGTCCCACCTCAATACAATTATCCCCCTGCTTTGTAGACAAGGTAAAACGACTACTGGAGACCTTTGTGTACTGTACAGCAACACCGAAATGTTGAGGGAGTGGACCATCAGTGTGGATTTTCTGTAAGACTGGTTCATCTGTTGGTAATGGAACCTCACAACGTGGCTGTTCTGACAACCTTTTGACCACCTGTTGTAGAGGTTGGTGTGGCTTGCGTAAAAGATGCTTTATTTGGCCAAGATAATTCTCAAAAGGGAATCCTGAAACATTATCTAAAGGTCCAAATTGTTTGTATTCATCGGCTAAATGTATAAGCTGGTGTACACTGAACACAATCTGATCCCTGCCATACAACTGTCCAAAGTGTTCCACAAAGGAAATCATCAATCTATGCGCTAATTCAACCTTTTGGCCAGAAATTCCAGGAGACAAAAACAAATACATGGCCACTGAAAACAACATAAAGTTGTCATAAATCTCACTGGGAAGGCAATCCTTCAGAACTACAGGGCCCCAGTACAGTATGAAGGATCGGAGCTCTGTAGCTTTCCAACGATCCAGCTCATTCAAACCCCTTGGCTTGCGATTGAATTCACAAGGGGTGTGGGAATGTAACCCCAGCAGTTTGCTTGATATACTGTTAACAGTTTGTGAAGGAAGCCTAGTGGCTAGATTGCCCTTTAACCACATATTCAACAGTTTTCTCATCACACCAAGACAACAGAGGTGCATATAATCTATTGGGAATGAAGAAACCATCTTTACTGTCCCTGTTAAAGGACTGAGTGTCTGTTTCAAGTGATGTTCTTCATCAATCATATCACAATAACTTGAGTCTGTCCTGAGCCTGACATTTGTTTCAGGATAAGTCATTTTCTTCCTCCACACACCATGTTGATCACACTTGTCACACCCTGAATAGCCATTATGTGACTTGATATTCTTAACGTAGGCTCTGGCTGGAGCATCACACACAAATGAGGAAACCAGTACTTTCAATCGGTTACCATTATGAACAACGCCATTAGCCAGTACATTTTTAAGGTCGCTAATAAATTGCTGCAGATACTCAACAACACACTTGGGCTTGCTTAAACCACAAAAGATACCGACAATAAATGGGGACTTAGTATAATCACATTTCAGAATTGCAAGTATAGGCCAGAATTGAAGTCTTGAACTCTTAAAGAGAGGGAGACCATCTATGTTGAACTGTAAAGTAAGAGTTCTGAGGCTCACTGGTAAACTCAAACATTTCAATCGTGAAAGTATCCCTTGCACCAATCCAAAATGGTAGTACTCGCCACCTTGCATTTGAGTGGTTGCAACATCATGTTGTGTTCTAAGCAGAGTTCTTCCATCCTTAGGGAGCATAGGGTGAAAAAGCTTTAAGATGGACAGCAGAGCAGACAAAGCAACCAGATTGATTGAGTAGGATGTTGCCCAATATCTTAGGCTCCTCATAAGCAGATCCTGACTAGGCTGATGCTCGTCATGGCTGTCGGAGTCAGAATCTGATTCAACATTCCCAGCCACACTACCATCAGTATGATCATTTCCCATTTGTACATGATCTGATTCAACTTCATCATCTCCAGCTAAACTACCATCAGTATGATCATTTTCCATGTGTACATGGGAAGCTAGTGGTGTATCTAGTTGGGAAACGTGTGAGATTCTGAAGGGTGGTTCCCTATTCACACAGGGGTCTAAATGTGACTTGTTATTATAAAGAGTTTCCTCGTATTCCTTAAGGATATCTTTCTCCATGTCCCTTACAGTTCTGATGACTCTACGTCTTTTAGACCAATAAGAAGCCATCTTAGGTAAAGAGAGGTGGCACTGCTATAATTACTTTACTTGGCCTTGTGTATTGCAGTGATCCCCTTGACTCGTCTTGTAGTATAATCCTGAAAATGGAGGAAAACAAAGCAGATTAAAAATCAGTATGCATAAACTAACAGTACAAATATATATCAGCCTCCTGGTGCAATGCAAATATAACTGTACTGACGAAATTCCCTAGAATTACACGTTTTATTCCATGGGTCTTCAACCAGGAGTCCAGGACCCCTAGGACATACATTTTACCCAAATATCCTATATGATGCTTTAGCTTGACTGTATCAGACCAACTTTGATGTAATTTCTGTAGGATGTAGGGATGCCAGAAACTGACCATGATCAAAATCGGCGGGGTCGGTGTGTAGCAAGCTGCAGCAGCAGTCAGCCTGCGCTGCTGGCTTCCTCCAAGTTTTACAGTCAAAACTGGTGTTGTGACCAATGGCCATTTACAATTATTAATACTATTACTATTATTAGTCTATATTTTGGTTGAAACTAAGCCAGAAAAAAAACAAAAAAACATAAATAATAAAAAAATATATAAATAAAATCGAATTTTAAAAATAATCTTCGATTATGGAGACTGTAACGAATAATAGATTAATCGCTGGCATCCCTAGTAGGATGGTAGAGTTTAATGTCAGATTGTGTTAGCTAGTGTATCTGCTGCGTTAGCTAGGTGCTAGCCAGGGCAAGAAAATATCAACTGCGTCATGCGATGAACTGTTTAATTAATTTATGATATAGGCTATATTATAACAAAAAATATGCACAATTTCACCCAAATATCCTAAATAATGCTTTAGCTTGACTGCATCAGTGGACACTTTATGTAATTTCTGTAGGATGGTAGAGTTTAATGTCAGATTATGTTAGCTAGCGCTGCGTTAGCTAGGTGCTAGTCAGGGCAATAAAATATCAACTGCGTCATGCGATGAACTGTTTAATTAATTTATGATATAGGCTATATTATAACAAAAAATATGCACAATTTCACCCAAATATCCTAAATAATGCTTTAGCTTGACTGCATCAGTGGACACTTTATGTAATTTCTGTAGGATGGTAGAGTTTAATGTCAGATTATGTTAGCTAGCGCTGCGTTAGCTAGGTGCTAGTCAGGGCAATAAAATATCAACTGCGTCATGGGATGAACGACGTTAAATTCGTTGATGATATATATTATTATAAGTAATTAGTTCCCACTTTTGCGCTCTGAATAGCCTAAAAAAAACATAACAGGGTGTAACTGAGGTGAACATATAGAGTAGGCATGCACAACGGTCACGTTACATTTCTTACCGATTTGTGATATCTGTCTCTTCTCTTCAGGCGGCTTGGCGGCAACTGAACTGCCTGCCTTCCTCCACACCGGGTGTACGCTCTTTCACGTGACCAACGTGCTTTCAAGATTAAGTGCAATGTGCAACAGGCATGACGGGTAATCTGTGACGTTTCGCTCTCTCAAAACTTGGGCCATTTTGTCTTCATGCACAGCAGCTCTCATAGGAAAGAACCAGACCCCGCCTCCGACGCTGGGTCAGGATCTCGCCCGAGAGGGGATAGCGCCACACGTTGAAACAATGTCAATTCAATGTAGGGAATTTCAACGTTGAAAAACCGGCATCTATATTACATTGATTCAACAACATTTTTTCAAACGTTGAAATGGTATTTGTAAAAACACATCGAATCAACATTGATTTTTCAACCTCAACCAAAAATAACCAATCTAACCAAAATCCAATGTTGAATTAATATCTTTTGCTATCTGGGTAATCACATGTCCCCTGGATGTTAGGTGATGTTACAGTGAGAACAGCTGCTGAGGTCAGTGCAGAAAGCAGAACAGTGTGTATAATATATATCGCTCAATAACAAATGTAACAGGCCTACATGTCACACTTTATTTGTAGGCTTTAGGAGATATCTACAAATAAACATTAGGGTTAGGGTTAGCGAGTGTATAGGTGTCTGTTGTAATCAATATGCCGCCAGCAAAGGGTGTTGTTGGACTAACAGTGTGTGTGTGTGTGTGTGTGTGTGTGTGTGTGAGAGAGTTGATGTGCCAGGCAGACAGGCAGGTCTCAGTAGCTTATCTGACATATAATTGGTCAAAAACGGTACATTCTCCGTTAGCCTACGAGCTCCCCGTTTGAGCGACGGACTATTCCTTCTCAATGTATTATGACCTTGCGCTGAAGTTGTCCTGGATTGGAATTTTTCCGATCATTCCCCTAGGAGGAGTTTGGAAGAATGTGCGTAAAATGGCTGAAAAACGCAGATTTTTCAAAATGGCCGACTTCCTGGGGGGCTGGGCTAATGGAAGGCAATTTGAAATATGTGTGCAATCATAATAGCAATATGTATACAGCGTTTCGTGAATATTGGAAAAACTATATGCGAGCAGTTTGGAGCAATTTGCGCCATGTGAATCGTCAAAAATGTTGTATTCGCTGTTAGCTTACTCCACGAGTAATTTTTCAAAAATGTGCTACTCAAATAAGTATCATATTGGATAGGGGCTAAACCCGTCATGCATTGGAATTTTTCTGATCATTCCCCTAGGAGTTTGCAAGAACGTGCGTAAAATGGCTGAAAAACGCACATTTTTCAAAATGGCCGACTTTCTGGGGGGCGGGGCTAATGGAAGGCAATTTGAAATATGTGTGCAATCATAATAGCAATATGTATAGAACATTTCGTGAATATTGGAAAAAAGTATACGCGAGTAGTTTGGAGTAATTTGTGACATGTAAATCGTCAAAAATGGAAAGTTCTCCGTTCGCTTACGAAGTCCTAATTTGAGCGATCGACTATTCCTTCGCAATTTAGCATCACATTGGAAATGGGCTGAACTTGTCCTGGATTGGATTTTTTCCGATCATTCCCCTAGGAGGAGTTCGCAAGAACGTGCGTAAAATGGCTGAAAACCGCACATTTTGGAAAATGGCCGACTTTCTGGGGGGCGGGGCTAATGGAAGGCAATTTGAAATATGTGTGCAATCATAATAGCAATATGTATACTACGTTTCGTGAATATCGGATTAACTATATTCGAGTAGTTTGGAGTAATTTGCAACATGTAAATCGTCAAAAATGGTGTATTCGCTGTTAGCTTACGACCTCCACGATTGAGATATCAAATATGTTCTTCTCAATTAAGTATCATATTGGATCGGGGCTGAACGTGTCCTGGATTGGAATTTTTCCGATCATTCCCCTAGGAGGAGTTCGCACGAATGTGCTTAAAAGGCATAAAAAACGCACATTTTTGAAAATGGCCGACTTTTTGGGGGGGCGGGGCTAATGGAATGTATATACAAAAATATGTCCGCAATTCCATGAGGAATGTGTGTGCCAAAATTCGTGAAGTTCTGAGAAACTATATGCGACTACCACACAATAGGGGGCGCTAGTGAGCAGTTTTTTGTACGTTTTTTTTTTATATTCTCGAAAAGGTCCTGGGCTCTGACGTGTGTCCAAAGTTTTGCGTCCGAAGCTCATTTTATGCTATCGCAATTTTAAAATAATGTATAGGCCACGCCCACATTCTGCATTTGTTTCGACACTTTGAATCTAAGTTCGTAGTCGCCCCGAGAGTATGTGTAAAAAATAAAAATAAAAGATTAGTCCATCTGCTCTTGAGTTATAAATTGGTGGTGTTTTTGGTGCCCCCTATAGTCCTAAATGAAAATTATTTGGTGTGCCTATTTCCCAAGACAGACTGAACCTTTCCACCAAAATCTGTGGTGAATGGATACATTGTTGATGAGTTATGAGCATTTCTTTATAAGCCCCGCCTTTTTGCGAGTACGTTTTAATTAATGGCGGAAATATTTATCGTTTGGACATGCTCATCTCCTAGGGTAATGTGTCTGACCCTCCACCGATGCTATATACGAAGTTTGGTGTTGAAAAACTGAAAATTGAAATTTAAGTGAATATTTAACTGTTTATGTAAATTATGCCAATTAAAAAAATAAAAGTAGGCGGAGCTTAGGGTTCCCATGGACTTATTTGTAGAGCAGGTACTCCCGAATATGTGTGCAAAATTTCAGGTCATTCGGAGTTACGGTGCGACTTTGTTAATTTTGTCCGAAATGGGATTTTGATAGGTGGCGCTAGTGAGCAGGTTGGAATATTTAACCCATTGACTCCAGAATATCAAATTTTTCACCGGTCCTGGCGTCCGTGCAAAATTATACAACTTTGTCAGCATCCTACAGGTCGAAAGCGCAGAAAAATAATAAGAAGAATTCCACCAATAACAATAGGTATCCTTGCACTTCGTGCTAGGACGCCGTTGGGTCCTAGCGCTTCGTGCTCGGGCCCTAATAATATATTTAATTTGTTAGCGCTTTTGCAGGTGCTCAAAGACTTAATTGATCGTATTACAGTAATTGTGTAATTATTTTCTCAGAACATAACAAGACAACAAGACAACAAGGCATCATGGAGAAGAGCCAATGGGATTTGAAACATATCCGCTTCCCATCACGCAGGTTCAGCAGAATGGATGACTTTGTTGTCCAATATCAACAGAAACACAGTGCTATGCTGGAGTATGCCGACTCCTGGAGACTTTCGAAAGGTTTGCACATTTCATTAATCATGCCATGGTAAATAGTAATATGTGGTTGATTTTGAATGAGTGAATTAATCTCAAGTGTGGATGATAGCATTTTATTAAGTAACACATATTTAGTTTGTATTTATTAATATACAATCCTTTATGAGTATTACATCTTATAATAAATGTCCATGGTTATTAATGGAGAACTATATCAAATAACCCTAGAATAACGTGATAAATGAATAAAAACATACATTTCTCTGTACATGCATTGATGTTTAAAAAGATACAACTGGTCTGCAAAAAAGATTCCAATTATAAATAAATTCTTACATCGATAACTCTTTGTTATGCAGACATTCAGAGTGTTGGTGGAAACATGGAAGAAACGCAAGCAGAAAAAGAAGGGGCGATACACTGTAAAATATTACCATGATTTCACAATATTTAGCTGTAATATTTTACAATAAATTACTGTTTGTATGGGCATGGCAACTGTAAAGTCACAGTATTTAGTTGTACTTTTATTCTAATTAACTGTAAAATATATATAGTAAATTACTGTGAAATATTTAAATTGTGAAATCCATGCAACTAGTAGCCAGTAATTTACTGTAATTTTACAGCCAAACCTTTGACAGTGTATGTCACTGCAATCCGCAAGCCTTTCCCGTTTAAAGGTTTGGCCACGAAGGTAAAACCAGATTTCATTTTGAGATTAGATTTCTATTTGAACTGTTAAGCACAATTTCATTTCATAACATTCATCTGCTACTTAGTAATTTTGTATCTAATATATCATTCCAATAACTTGTATATAGACTCGTATTCCACTATTCCACTTTTTTTATTGTTTTAATATTGTCTGCTTTTCTGTATGATTGTGTTGTGTTGCATTGTTGGAGAAGCCTGACCTAAGATGTTCAACAACATAATTACTCTAGCTATGTTAGTTTGACAATAAATAACCTTGAACCATCTTCCACTACTTCAGTGTATTTCCATCACATTCTGTCTCCTCAAATCAATATTTTGAAAATGTATTATTAGAAAAATAATTAATTAAAAATAGTTGTTGCTGTGAGTGGGTTCCCGGAGATATACGATACAATGTCGTACATCTACCGGGACCGCAACAAGAAAGAGCTCGCATGGAGGAAAATAAGCGAGGAAGTAGGCGTACCTGGTAAGTTAAAATATATATCCGTTGTTTGCTTGATTACAGATTTAGCATTAACCAAGTTAGCTCAACCGCCGGTTTAACGGCAGATAAGGGTTAAAAGTTACCGTTTGTAAACGTTTTTTTCTTGTCAGAGGAGGTATGCCGAAAGAAATGGAAGAGTATGAGGGACACGTATGTCAAAGAAAGGAAGAGGGAGAAGGAAGATAAAGGAGTGGGTCAGCAGCAGGGACCAATAAAAAGTGGACATACTCTGCGGTCCTGTCCTTCCTCGACCCATTTGTTACCCCGAGGGAGACAGGACCTCAGAGTACGGAGGTGAAGCGCAGGGAGCAGACGGGAGAGGTTGGTTGACAAGTGGAGACACTCATTCACACAGAATATGTACCAAAAAAATTTAGAAATCAAAGTTTAAGAGAATATCAAGGCTATAACTGCTTAATTTGTATTGTATTTAATACAAGTGCAATTGTATTCTCACAACATCTAGAATTACATTACCCGTTCCATTTTACTATCTCATTATTATATTTGCCTCAATGGAATACAAAATACATCTTTCTAATATTTTCAATGTTTACAGATGAACATGAGTTTTCAGAGGGCAGTGAGGCAGAGGATCATGATGATGCCCCTCCTGCTGTCTCTGCTGCTGTCCCACTGATGCCCCTGCAGGACCTAGTGGTGTAGGCAGAGCACCAGGGGTATGTAAATGACAGTTTTGATTGCAGTTTATTGTATTGATGCATTGCTGTACCTTCACTAAAAAATGCTATTTGTTTTTGTCAGGCAGGAAGAAAAAGGCCCAGGAATGTAAACAATGAAAAGGAGGTGCATGAACGCCTCCTTGAGGCCCTGACACGGGAGTCCGGTGCTCTGCCTGCCGCCCCACTCTCAGAGGATGAGCATTTCCTCCAAAGCCTGTTTCCTTCCCTTCAAAGACTGCCAACGCAGCAGAAGAACTTTGTAAAGTTTGAAATACATACATTAATTTATGAAGCAAGCACAGTTGTGCTAAATTTGGAATTGTTATAGATTAGCTGCCATGGGTTGACAATCTTTGAAGGGAACAAACCACGCTTTTTAAAAATATGTAATCATTGTATATATTTATTTAATGTTACCAACGTATGTTCCTCTATTCTTTCTTTTGATCTGTTATCCATAAACCGTGTAAAGTACATTTGCAACCTCCATATTCATGTTTTTGTAATAGTTTCATAAGTTGTGTGTCCAAGTTAAGCAACTGTTCACTGCTAAACGAGTAAGCATATGGAAAAGCACGCTCGTGAACTGTCAACTGGGGACTGTTAGCGCGGTGTAATGCATGCCCACTGCACCTCGCAGGAGCGCGCACAGCGTTTCACAGACATTTCAATGATCTGTTCGGCAAAGTTAGGTTTGGAAACGGTATAATTTCCTTTTGGAATGCATAACACGGCATAACACCGGAGCATCGCTGCGGGGAAACTGTAGCGCTGTTCTGAGTTTGTTCTAATCCGTCAAAATGACGGACAACTTTCAGATTTTTCCGTCATAAAAAAAAAAATCCGTCTTAGACGGAAAGTATTCGGTTAACGCGACCTCTGCTCACATATAACAATTCTAATACACATCTTCAGTAGTAAACCCAGGAGTCTGATTGTTTCGGCTTATTATAACTAAACAATCTCCCCCCAGGATAGCCCTGCAAGGTGATCAAATCCAAGCAGTGTGTATTATAGGAACATGTAGCTGTGCGTGTGAGTTTTCAGCATTCAGGAGGATATGACACCGCACGTCACTGATATGCAGCTATACGCGTGAGCACGAGAGATGCATTCGCTGTGCTGCATCAGGACAGAGTGAGCCGGAAAGGGCTTCCACACGCTGTTTATATAGAGGTGTAGGAGGGGCTTATCTCCCATGTAACTTTCGTGAAGCCTCCGTATGTCACGGTGAGAAGGTCGTTCCATCGTTTTTTCTTAATCCTGTTTTTGACCTTTGTGACCCCAATAAAATGTTCATTCCAAATTGTTATGTTGTCTCTGTATTTATTTACAATTCACGTGTTCTCTAAAGTGGGCCTCCATTTAATTATTTCAGGCATGAAGAGGAGTACTGTTCTAAACAGTTTAAAAGTGTCAGACATAGGCCGCGGCCGCCTTGTTGCAATTGCACTGGTTTCAGTTGGCTTCCATTTGTTTTATATCGTCAGCCATAATGACTAACATTATGAAACCAAATAAATGCACGTGATTGTTGCATAACAATATTATAACGTTCCGTTTTTAATAAGTCACGTTTTTTGGAAGGGGCGGAGGACCATCTAATTAATGTGTCTACATGAATATAATTAAATGGAATGAACGGCATAATTTAGGCATTGTATTTCCTGGATTAGGCTACCTTCATTTTAAAATATACTATCCAAATTTCACATATTAAATGGCCAACAATTATCACTTTAAACGTCATAGGTTAGGCTACTTGATTATTATTATTATTATTATTATTATGTAATTGTTAACATCCAACGCTTTTTGAGCCAAATACGCAACTGCGTGTGTTCATAATTGCATGATGTTAGCAGCTCGAATACATCGTCCAGCTGAACATTTAGGGGAAACGCAACAAATGAATAGTTTATTTTCAGTAAGTGTTACTGGACAGCTCCTCAAAGTCCTACAGCTTGTATTTAAGGCAGCGCAGCACTCTGCCTCGGGAGCTCCATTTCCCTTTAATCGTGCTCTGTGAATTCTGTAAATTCTTTCACTGCTCATATATATATATGCGGGTTCGGGTCAGATTGCGGATCTAATTGGCAATATGTGCGGGTAGCGGGGCGGGTTCAGTATTGCACGTTGCGGGTAAGGGGAGGGTCTTGAAAATCAGACCCGTGCAGGACTCTGCCACACATACACACACCCTCCCGGTCCTCCCGATGGCCAGTCGGTGCCTGCCGGTGAGCGTGGAAGTGTGGTCTGCCGCAAGCGCGCGGCAGGAGCGGGGTTGTCAGCATCAGCTTGTAGATGGTATTTTAAACTCGATGCGCTCTGAAACTACGGGGCGGCTGTGGACAAAAAATACACACGCGTTAAAATAAAATTAATTTGTATTAACGCGTTAACTTGACAGCCCTAATAAAAACACAACACTGTCATTGCAAGTGACACACAGTTGACTTTTATGTCCACTGCTAAAGTCGTTATTCAGGCACATTTTTTGTTTTGCGGTCCATATCTCATTAAAATATCTAATGTTAGTAACTATTAAAGAAAAAATGGGGACAATTCTGTTTTAATGTAGTTTGACCATTGTAACTGCTGTGCAGACATTGATAAAATAGGGCCTCTAACTAATTACCTTAAATAAACACACTAATGAAACCAGTTCAATTCACCTTATTCTTATCATTCTTTATGAGCGCAGTAACGGTAAGGTATCTAATTACTTATTTATTTAGTATTCCATAACTTAACAGAGATGGTCAACTGAAGTGGTAGAAATCCTACAATGAAGCGGGACAGTGAAGTGTTCTCCGTGAGAAGGTGATCAAGAAAAGAGAGCGTGCGGCCCCGTCGAGGGAGTTTACGGAGCAGAGTAAAACCATAACTTGATATCATTCATTACATCACATTACTTGTTACTTGTTAGACGCTTTTCTCCAAAGCGATTTACGTACTCAATACTCTGGGCAACCCCCACAGGAGCACTTTGGGGTTAAGGGTCTCAGGGACACAACGCCATGCTGACTGCAGTGGGACTCGAACTTGCTATCCTCTGATTCAAAGATCAGCGCACTAACTCCACTGTGCCACACGCCTCCCATTATTAAGTTAATATTTGTAATCTGTTCCTGTACTTTTTATACATGTATTTCATTGTGTTTCAAATATAAACTGTAACATAAATGTTGGAGTCAAAATCCCTTATCAGGCATGAAAATCACTCACCTTTCGGCAAAATTCGCCGTTTGTGTGATTCATGTAGATCTGCAATACAAATATTTTTGGGGTATGGGGGGGTCTGGGACCCGGAGTAATCTGCGGCCGCGAGCTGTTATGTGCCATCATGACACGCATGGTGTTCTTTTTTTATATATTATAATGCAGCGGCGAGCTGTGTGCTCGAGTCTTCCTGCCTGTCGGCTCTGCTGCTCCGCGATGATGGTCTAGCTTCAGCAGCCACATTACCTACGGGTGCGTTCGTTAATATTAACTGTGCGGTCCGGAGTCACTCTGGTACAGACTGGACCGCTGGTGAACAGCTGTTAGAACGGGCCGTTCAGGTGTTCAGAGCAGAGCTCCCTGTCGGAGCGGCAGAGCGTGATGTAAACTGAAAAGTTTTTCTGTCGCAATATTATCGTTGAGCTAGCTAACTAGCATACATTGTCACTATCTGCTAACGTTAGCTTTAGCCTTCGTTTTAAATAAATAAACGGAGGTGGTATAAGTATAGATCTTGTACTTGAGTAAAAGTAGAAGCACTCAGATCTTGTTCTAGAGTAAAAGTAGAAGTACTCAGATCTTGTACTTGAGTAAAAGTAGAATTACTCAGATCTTGTACTTGATTAAAAGTAGAAGTACTCAGATCTTGTACTTGATTAAAAGCAGAAATACTCAGATCTTGTACTTGAGTAAAAGTAAAAGTACTCAGGTCTTGTACTTGAGTAAAAGTAGAAGTACTCAGGTCTTGTACTTGAGTAAAAGTAGAAGTACCAGAGTGTAGGAATACTCTGTTAGTAAAAGTACTGCATTCAAAATGTTCCTCAAGTAAAAGTGGAAAAGTATTGTCATCAAAATATAGTGAAAGTAGCGACAGTAAAAGTATTCGTTGTGCAGATTGGTCCATTTCAGAATAATATATATGATATGTTTTATAATGATTGATCATGAAAGTGTTCTCAAAGCTGGTAAAGGTGCAGCTAGTTTGAAGTACTTTGTATTCTGCAGGGTAGCTGGTGGATTTACTCCAGGTGGAATTAAAGTCTGATTCAACACTTGATTAGATTTACCATCATTCATCCAGATCTGTGAAGTAACTGAAGGTATTAATACATGTAGTGGAGTCAAAGTACACCATTTACCTCTGAACTGTAGAGGAGAAGAAGAACAAAGTAGCAAAACATTGAAATACTTAAATAAAGTACAAGTATCTCAAAATTGTACCCAAGTATAGTACTTGAGTTTATGAATTTAGTTACTTTACACCAGATGCCATAAAGATAGAAAGACTAAGCCTTGCACAGAGTCATGACAATAGATTTTCAAATTGCTCAACAGTGCTGCCAAAATTATAAACTGACTGCTACACAATTAAAATAAATGCTTTAATATATCTATTAGATGTGACTCTTTAGCGTTTCTGTTATTATTACCTGCTGCTTTAGTTGTTCTGACTGCTAAAATCCTCTGTTATTCCTCATTTTAAAGCCGATATTCCGTGGGGTCGGGGGGCTCGGGTCCTTGTCACCTTTTCCATACCTGATGAGTTTGCATCCCTGATAATACTTAGTAAGGAGGCCATAATATTTTTGACTCATGGCTGAAGTTAAGTTTCTCCAGCTCTCCCCAGGTTGGCAAAAAAATCAGATTGATACTTTAAAATATGGAATATTCAAAATGTTCTTCCGGGGGAGCATGCCCCCGGACCCCCCTAGATGGATAATATATTTTTCACCCCTGACCCGTTTTCATGCCTGCTTATAGAAGTAAAGGTTGTGATCATTATGCATGATGGCACATTACACCGTCTTATTGAATAACCGGATTACGACTGTTGAGGAATCAATGCTTTCATCACAGCTAGTCGAAAATAATGCGTATGACGCTGCTGCTGGATATCTCAACTCAGCATTTCATATTTACGAGTTGATTTACATTTTATATTAGCAAGTTATTTGAATGTATATATTAGCAAATCACTTCAATCTGTACAGTTACTAAAGCTGTCAGATACATTTGGCATAGTCAATCAATCAATCAATGTTTATTTATATAGCCCAAGATCACGAATGTTACATTTGTCTCAGTGGACTTCAGTTTGTACAGAATATCAGTATGACAATACGACACCCTCTGTCCTTAGACCCTCCATTATAACTCAAACCCCCAAACCCTCACCCTAAACATTTAGTATAAATATAGGTCATCCTTGTCCCTAGCTCATTCTTGCTCTGACTGCTGACAGGAGAGTACATTCAGTCTGGAGAAGAACATGTTGCCAAAATGAACACTGTGGTCATGGTCTCTGAATTCCAAGAGGTGAGGCAGGACAACACATCCAGCATCCTGGTAACCATATTCTGCTGCTGATGACATCAAGGCATTCCTTATTGATGGCACCATTGTGACACCTTTCAATGCGTCCACCGTGAATAACTCGATGAAGGTTTGTGACTACACCTACGATCTGGGATGGGGTCTGCAGTGAACTGGATCATCTGAGTGCCATCAAGGCAGGATTGCAGTACCTGCACCTGAAAAATCCAAAAGGAAAATTGGTAGGGACACTACCATATCCTGAAAAAACACTTTCATCTGAGGAGGATGAGCAATGAAGGACGAAAGAGCCATCAAAAAGATACTTGGGCCTGTATGTGTCTGTGCTGGATGGGGGCTACTTCCTGAACTTCACGATAGTCCCTGAGGATCTCAACAACCCGGATCCCAGGGTAACAGGCCTTTGTCGCTACGAGAAGTGTGGAGAGTTGTTGACTGATGTGTGGGGAAGCTTTTAGGGGAAAACTTAAGGCGTTGGGTCCAGCAGACATGGCAAGGGACACAGTGAGGAAAAATAGCTGGAAGGACCTTTCAAATTGGAATATTCTTCTGCAAGATCAAGAATTCATCCTTAATCTCTTGGATGAGGCAATTGTTGAGGCCAACAAGAATTATTTTGCCAGGATCATGATCACCATCACCAAGTTTGGTCAAAAACAGCATGAGCCTCTCATTCTGTCCCAGGTTGCCGATGTGCGAGCTATAACAAAGGTGTCTGTCCATGCTGCTGTTGTGATTGCAGCCAAATACAATCATACTCAGCTTCTGTGGTCCAGGGTAGGACTAGAGGATCAGTTGGGCCATGATGGTACCCTTTACTCCACTCTATCCATTTTTGAGGCTGTCAACTATTCCTCAAACATGGATGGAAAACCACATAAGTGGTCAAAGAAGATGAGGAACCTGTTCACCCCTGTAAATGTCACATTTCTTCAGCTTTATTGCGATGCTCCCCACAACCACCTTAAGAGCACATTTGCATCCAAGCACCCAGTTTCTGGATGCATTGTTACATGTGGTCTGTGCCACAAAGACACAAACAAGGCAATGCTGTCCAGGGCTCTGGACTACATTGAACATGTGGAGGAGATGGCCAAGAAGATGGTTGGCCAAATTCACCTAAGGATGGAAGTGGTGGGACTCTTTGAAAAGGAAGATGGTATTCCATCGATCTTTGTTCCTGAAGAGTTCTTCCGCCTACCTGCCATCGACCACCTTATGAGCACCATCCCTCTTGCGCTCCCTTTCTTGGATGAAGCTAATGGTGAGGGGACCACTGCCCACTGTTATCAGAGACATCCTCGAGTATCTGGGGATCACACTGAGGAAGGGGTTTGACTCCCATTTATTTGTTGGTGGCTTCCTGAGCAGCTGGACTACCTACCAGGCTGAGCTGGCAGTGGAGGAGACCCTGTGGGGACATCCCCTGTCCAACTTGGATAAAACATGGAGTGTCAGTCTCGGCACTGACACTATCAGTGAAAACAGCCTGACATTTATGAGAGGTTTCCTGACACTGGCTCCACCAAATAGTGCAAGTGTCGAAAATGAGCCACCCACCTCTGAGCAACTGGACCCACGATCCGCTCCAGGTGACCCGCATACTGACGGTCTTTATTCTTGGTGACACCCTGGAAGCTGCTCCTTCACTTGTAGCTGCACAAGATAATCCGGATCTTCCTTGGAGACATATACAAAAGGAATGACCTCATCCCCCTTGGGGCAATGGCTGGAACCACCACCGCCCGGAAAGCTCAAGGGCTCTGTGCACGTGGACAAAGTGGTAGATCTTTTGTATATCTTTTACAAAATTGTACTTATACAAGTTTACCATTTAAATAGATAAGCAAGTAAAGTTTAGTTGAATATTACATTAAGCATTAGTTGATGATCAACAGATAAGCAACTTTAGAGTTTAGTTGACTATCTGTTGATCATCAACTATCTAGAGTTGACTATCAGTATACTTTTAGTAGGTTCTCCACTCTTCTGCAGGTCTCCCTTGAAAAAGAGATCATCGATCCTCCAATGGGATTTTACCTGGATAAATAAAGGTTTTGAATTGAATTGAAGCATTTGTAGGCACTGTGTTAGGACTATCCCATTAACTACGCACAGCTTCTTTCCCTTCAGCAGTCAGACTGCTGACAATGAACCCCACGCTGTCCCATACTGCCTAGTTGTTGTCGTGTGCTGTGCTGAAGCGCAATTCTGTATTCACAGTATTTATTATTATCTGTGTATTTATTCCTATTCCCAACTATTTACCTTTATTTTTGTATCATTTATTTTGGTACATACTTCTGATAATTGTGTATGTAACTGACTGTTTTGCACTCTGGTTAGACCCTCCTTAAATTTCGTTACACTGTGCTTGCATTTTTGTAATGACAATAAAGTAATCTAATCTAATCTTAAAGTGAAAAAACAGTTGAGAACAGTAGAAAGTCTATAACCTATCAACAGAACACATACATTCATCCACTAATGATATGCAACAGACAAAAGCGAAATGTTTTGCACAACTGATCACGAACACTGGATAACTGAAGTCACTGTCAGGCTATAAAGCATAGTAGAACAAACACTATACACAGCATATCAGAGAAAGAAAGCTTTTTTATTTTAATAATATACTACAAGTAAAAACTGAACAGTTGTGAACCACATTCAATCCTACTAAACATAATTATTAACAGGTCGCCAAAACCCTTCCCAAAGTAGCTTCCCAAAATGAAAAAACTCCCCCCCCCCCCACAACAACAACAACGCTCAAACCCACATTCAGAATTACCTGACAGAAAAGGAGCTGTTTGTTGCTTTACATTTCAGTATCTTTTCTGCCAGTTCACCGACTATTTCTTCTGACAGAGTTGGGCTAATTTTAAAAGTGTGGTTTTACCCTTAAACTGGTCGAGGACACTTTTGTCCTCCAGGAATACTACAGCAATTGCTGCAGTGTCTTTCACAGCATTCCTGGAAACATGAGCTTTCTTAAAAGCTTTGGTCATCTTGAAGCCTCTCTGCACCAGTTTAAGGACACGCAGATATCTTCCCACCACATCTGAGATGGAAAACACTGAAATCAAGAATACATTAATGTCAATAAATGTTATGGCCCCCCAATAATTGTTGTGGGTGTGTATTGTGTGCAGTGTCTTCGTTGCAGGGTGAGCCATAGTGTTTCTCACATATTTTCTCTTGAAAAGGGACTACAACTTGGATGAATGTGTGTGACTTCCCGTTTGTTTTAGAACATGTGTTGTATTTTATAGTAGGTACTAGGTAATGTGCCTGTATGCGCAGTGTGCAAATCTAGTTAGATAATTTGCTATTTATTGGTAAAAAACATATTGGTGGTAAAAACTGGTGAGAACATTATTTATATTTCATTATTCATTACAAGTTCAGCTCAAACAGCCATAGTAGATGAGCATTAGAGATGTGGACATTTCTCCATTTATAAGATGCATCGATGCAGTGACGGAACATAATCGGGAGTTTGGTTTCATATCAGCTTAGTGAGAGTCTTACTGCGTTCTGCTGTCATTTTCTGTCGCGCTAGTTTCTCTCCTCTGATCTCTGTTTCAACGAGGGCAGAGCTTTACACACACCCCGTGTGTGCGGAGGTGAGAGGCGGCATTCAAACGATCTGCAGTCCACTAACTTGTTGCTCTCACTACCAATAACAGCTGCTCTGTTATGCCAAATTCACATCAGGCAGCAGCGAAGTGCAGATCGCTACACTGATGACATTTTTCTGAGGCGTGTTCATGTTTTCAGGCGACAAGAAATTCTTTATAATATAGGTCAACATGTCAGGACTCTGTTTACTGATTCAACAAGTCCTCCAACTAATACGACCAAATAGGTCGATTGTTTTCTGACCCAAATACGACCCATAGCCACATTTTAAAGTGTAGCACCTCTAGTGGTCGTGTAAGAAACAAGATGCTAATTATATCTTACAAAAGAAACTGCATTTTGGTATTTTATATTTTATTTTGGACCTTCATGGTATGGCAAACACAGAATTATGTGACTATGGTTTCCAAAAGTAAAATAAATGAAATATCATACACATTTTGAATAAATGGTAAACCAAGAATGTCACAGAATCAAATGTAAAGATCTAAATAATAAATAAAAAAATAAATAAATATACAAAATGTTTGGGCTGAATATAGATATTAACATTGGCTCAACTCTGCCAAAAACCAGCCAATATTAATATAGTGCTTGAAAGACAATCAAGTCCTGGAAAGAGTTTGTATTAATAAAGAGGCCCTTAAAAGCACTTTAATTTAGCTTACCAGAGTCTCTGACTTTGAGCCGTGTTCATCTGAAGTGCTTTAGTCATCAATATTTTGAGTTAATGCAGAACTTTGAACCTGAAATGACAGGTTATAGCTTGCTGACATATTTCAAAAAATGTAGCTTATTCAGATATCTGAATGTGAGAGTTAAATAGACCCATGTAAAAATAACCATGCCCATGTAAACAAAACTCAAAAAGTGAACCTGAGCTTTTTTTCATGGTTTTTTGGGGCTCCCCTAAAATGGGTCTAAAATCACACCTGGTTAATGGTGGGGTGCCTTCCTCAATGTGCATACGTATCACATCAGTGCATTTTTCACTTATGCAAAAAATAAATGGAGTTGTAAAAGCTTTAGGTGTGTGAAAATGTTTAGAGCTGTTATGTAAACAATATTTCTTGTTTTTTTTGTGTCCATTGTGTACAACAACAATTGCTCCCTCCACAAGATGAGGGGGAGAGGCAGACGCAGTCTGGGTGATCTCTTGCCTTTCTTTGCCTGCGACGTGCCAACCACTTCGCACTCCACTTCAGTGCTGCAGCTTGCAGCTGCAGTCTCCTGGCATGTCATGATTGTCGTCATCATCTCCGATGTCACTCTGGCCTTGACTTGGGGCTTGCTGTCTGCAGTGATGAAGTCCATCTTGAACCGGGGGTCCAAACAAGATGCCATATCTAGCAGCTTCTGAGTATCTTCATCTTCATATTTCTCATTCAGGTAATCCCTCATCTCTTTCTGCAACTTCTTGCTCAGGTCTGTGTAGGGCTGAACGATATACCGTGTCATGGCGATAACCGCGGTATGCACATGCGCGGTATGCACACCGCAGGGACGTGCGGTTTTATTCATTTTTTTAAAAATGCTAACGCACATTAGCACAGAATTCAAAATAAAGATACCCTTATTACTTATCGAAACTGCACATACAATATATCCGATTAAAGCTGAGACTCCACAAATTATTTAAGTATAGTATCTAAGCGATCCAATCTCGCAACAGGGGAAGCAAACACAGACATCACAACACGTACCTTTTACGGGAGATCGTCTCACCGTAGCTGTCAATCTGATCAAAAGACGTGTTCAATGGCATTAAAACGAGAAAGAAAAAATGCGGCTGAATCGGTTGATAATGTATCTGTGGCTTTGAAGCAATTGTTTATAATCCATAATTCCATTTTTATGTAAAGATCGGAGCACAAAAGTTAGCTGCTAATGGTAGCCACCGGTTTTGGCTACGCGTCACTCTCACTCCTTATTTGTTGGTGTGTGTAGAACTTCCCCTGCATGCACAGCAAACCACCAATCACAATCATTCTTGATCAGATCACAGCAGGCCCCGCCGCTAGTTTGCAGACCATCAAAACACTGGTAAAAAATGAGCGAGGCACAGGAGGACAATACGATATGATAATGAGTATACATAAATATATATTCTAGTTGAATAACTTCAACAACTACTTTATTTAAGTAGTCATGCAAGCAGTACCTCATGAAGGTTCCAATGTCATTTCTAATGTCTATTAAAACAAATATTATAACATTGTATCTAAATAAATGAATTTACAAATTACGTTTACAATTAAGAACTTTATTTTGTGAACTAAGTGAAAGTTGGGCTACTTTCTTCTCATTACATTTCAGACTGAATTTTACTTCTAGAATATAATGATAATTAAATGTACATTACACTCTAATGAGAATGTCAAATGATTCATAAAGAATGTGTTAATAACCATTTTGTTATGGTCCCTTCACGCTTCTATATACTCTATATTGAGATCTCTGACTGCCTGGTATCGGGGGACAATTGGTTGATCAAACAAGCAGTCAGTCATGTACACAATTTCCTCATTCATTTTAATATGCTTCAGTTATTAAAAACTAATAAAAGTGTATATTTTGTTGTTTCAGAACATGGCCCTGAAAACTGTGCTCAACACACCAATGGACACACCTTACTTCAAGCCCCCACCAATCACTGTGAAGGTGCTCAAACTGGAGGACCAGTCAAAAGTGGTGCTTGGGACTTGTGGCGCCACAGTAAAGGCGGCCACCATCAAAAACAACAAGGTGGCCATTCTGTCTGATGGCAGCAGTGTCATTAAAGTGACCATTTATGAGGAGTATGCCTCAAAAATCACAGAGGGGGGTACCTATGTTATAAGGGGCTACACACTGCGCGGGCAGTTTCCCCCATATTTTATGAATATCGCAAAAAACACGATGTTTTTTCGAGGCACCACCCTTCAAGTGCCGCAAAACCTGCTGGAGGAGGCGGAGGCCCTCCTCCACCCTGCCTCGCCATTGACATCGATCAAGGACTGCACAGAGGGGCAAGGTTACATGTCAGTGCAGGGAGAAATAATTGAGGTAACTTTGACCTTACTTTCTAGTATTAAGATTATCAGTACGGTGGCATGTGCTCTCAAAATAAACCAGGTGGAGATGTGAATGTGTCCTAAATACATCCACGTTTTGTCTGTAGTTATCATGTTGTTATTCAATATAAAAACAGATAATAACAGAACACCTTGTTGTTTAGATGTTTGCGGTTAAAAGGGTACGGAGTGGAAAATAATTCGTCCCAACCCGGAGGTTGACTTTGGAGCAGGTAGGTTATACATGCTTTACTTACATTGGTTCATTTGTTTCAATTAAGTTTCAATTTTTTTTGAAAATATTGTATCACCCCAAGATGAATACTTTTTTGAAGTTTTTTTTTTTCCACTTTGATATTGTTGTGACATTAGATTCAACTATTTTGCTCCCTTAAACAGGAGTCCAACCGAATCTCCATCACCCTTTGGAGGGAAGCTGCCATGGCAGCAGCAAACATTGGGGAGCTGGTGATCATCAGCCATCTAAAGGCCACTCGCACTGACTATGGGATCCAGCTCCAATCCTCACAGCTCACCAAGATTGAGGTACGTTGTGTAATCTGTTATTTGATCTTTTTCAAACACAGTTTTAGAATGAAAGATATGTTTTTATTTGTATTTAATGTTTTTGGAACTTTTTGTTAACAAGAAAATAATAATGTATTTCTGATTGAAGACATTAACCAATTTAAATCCTGGATCTGATAATGACCTTACTTACATACATGTTTTGATAGTTAAAACAGGAATTATTTGGAATCTTATTTTAATCAATGTAATGAAATCGTATGAACATTTTAGATCAAACTAAGTGAAAAAAAAGAAACTACTACATAGCCTACACTTAAATGTCATCAATTGTTTATTCGCTCAATGTAAATAGTGATTTAAATCCTTATACCCACTTTCCCTCAACAGAAGCCAAAACTGCAAACCATATATGAGAAATTATTGGAGTGATGGACTTGGAGTGCAGGGGGCAGCGCGTGGTAGTGGCAGTGCCAGTGGCAGTGGCAGTGGTAGTGGTGGCGGCAGTGCTGTGAGGTTCAGCTGCAAGTTCTGCTGGAGAGTGGCGAAGTATTCTCAATTGAGAAGGCTACATGGGAGCCTTTTGAAGCCCAACTAAAAGTAGACACGATCAGGGGTAATATTTACATTGAGGGGAAAACGATAAAAAAAATAGAACAAATACGGGAATTGTAATTAATATGTGTAAGTTCATCAGTTTTGTTATTTGCATTTGTTGTTGTTGTTGTTTGTTATTCATGTTAAATTAAATCACATCAACAAAATCTGTTGGCATTTTCATTGAAATATTCAAATCAATAATTGATTAAATGTTAGACTTTATAATGAACTTTATTAATCTTCTGTGGCAACATGTATTTATTCATTTAACTAACAATGAGTAAAACACTACTTTTATCTGCAACCAAACCATCACAGACGAGATAATCTACACCTCGGTTATTTTCCTGGCAGTAGGTATTTCAGGGTTGTGAAGGTATTGAGATGACACAAAATAATGATAGCTCTTCGAAAATAAAATAAAGACATACTGAATCAAACATGATGAGATACAAAATACTAAGTCTAGCGTTTTTCATTATGTTGGTTAGCGTGTTGACCATCTGCAGCACTGCGTTATACCCATTAGGAAATGTGAAACGGTCTTATCATTTTACAAAACCTAAACTGATCATTCAAAAACTGTAAAATATCAAAAATATAGTTTAATAGATAATTGGCTTGTCACCGGCTTGAAGTTTGAATAACTCTTTAGCTGAAGGAGTAGCATTTCAAAAGTGACAGGATTTGAAAAGGCTGAATATTTTACAATGAAAGTTAATACCAACAACAGTCACAGCATTCATGTCCTGAAAAAGCTTATCCTGTGCTTTCGAGTTTGTTTACATTGCATTTCTAGGGGCTTTTATTTTCAGGGTTCATATTCTTTTCACCAATGATTTTCAAAGACTTCTCCATAACATTTACCTAATGTTATTCCATGACTCTCAGCGGTACCATTGAAAATAGTTAGTGTGTGTGGTTAAGTCCACTATCGAAAGGAATGATCAAATAACATCCATCTACAAATCACACTACATTTTGTGTCCGGTGTGGCCGTAGCTAACAATGTTATTTACACGTGGTGGTCGTAGCTAACAATGCTATTTACACGTGGTGGCCGTAGCTAACAATGCTATTTACACGTGGTGGCCGTAGCTAACAATGCTATTTACACGTGGTGGCCGTAGCTAACAATGCTAATTACACAGTTGATTTCTTTTTTGGCAAAACTGTCACGATTGTTGGAAAATGTAATCCTTTTTTTCCATATTTGCTTCTCCTGGTATTCCATAGTTGTCACCTATCTATATTTTGTTCATAAATTATTTTTTCTTTTGATAGGAAAATCAAGATCCAGGCGAGGACAGCGGACCACCGATGAGCCTGCTACTACAGGAAGGGTCGCGGTGTCGCCAGCACAGAGGTTACCGGACACTGCCGGTAAACAATAACCGCTTATTTTTATGTAATATAATGTACCCAAATCAAAGAATATGTAGAATATTACAAAGGACATTCTTCTAATATTACGTTGACTATGAGTTTATTTGCATTTAGAATGGGTTCTGATCAAAAAGTGATCACTCAAGATGCACGTCGAGGCGTGTTCTAATGGCAGATGTAAACGCATTAGAGCTGTCCTCTTGGGATGGGATCACTGAGACAGATGTTAAAGTCGGGTCTGAACAGGGCCTAAGTGATAGCACCTCTAGCCTGACAGCAGGAGATAGTGGCCTGTAAATATTTACTATATGTACTTTAGCTTTTAATTCATTCAAATACATATCAGGTTGGCTACCAAATCAGTCATACAACTGATTAGGGATGGGTATCTTTAAGGTTTTAACGGTACTACTGCTTTTATCGATACCACTTATCGATCCGGTCTTTTAACGGTACTTTTATCGGTTCTTTTGGAGAAAATAAGGAAACTAACTTAACAAATTGTGAACAAAACTAACATTGCTTTTTATTTAAATTAAATAAATAATATTTCACATCAAAATAAATAACAACGTTTTAACAAATCGTATTAAATAATCTGATGACAGAACTGTAAACAGAATAGTTTAAACTTTAACAAAATAAATAACTCAGTTTCCTCTAATCATTAACCCATGTTTGTATAATTGTGTTAACTCTGTGTGTTGCTGCTAGCACACATAACACCTGACGTGGAAACGTTACTCGTGGATGGGGCTGCAGAGCTGCTAGAAAGACAGTCGAACCCGGTGCATTCAGACAGGAGGGAAAACACAGACAGGAAACTAATACAGACATGTAGTTCCTATGTACCGTCCTACACCAGTTGGTGAGTAGGCTTGTTTAATGTAATAATGGTTCTAAATCATTGCTGATTTTAGCCTCCTATAGGCATAGAGCAGGGGTGGGGAGCCTTTTTCCTCTCAAGGGCCATTTGTTCAACATCCTCAGAGGGCCGCACAAATTATTGACCTCTGCTTAAAAAACTAAAATCACAGCCCATTCATTTCTTCTTTCTTTCATGCTGTGCAAAGAAAAAGCAACCTCTGAATCCAGATATCTCACCATGACTCGCGCATGCACGCACGTGCACGGTGTGGCATGACCACCCAAACAGAAAGATATGGACACAAGATATGTGCAAATGTATTTAGTTTCATATCCATGTGGAAATGATTTAAGTGGTGGGGGACCTCTAGGGGGGGATTTTTAAATATTAAAGTTAAAAGCATCAATCTGGTGCACTTTGAGAGCAACATTAACCCTCCGGTATCACTGTGGACGTTTTTGTCCATATGGGTCATTTTTCACTTTTCATTTTGCAATAACTTTGGTTGTGTCGGTGCAAACGGCCTGCATTTTTGTAACAAGGCTATTTTCTCGATCTATTTTGGAATTCCAATTTCAATTTTTCAAATCGGTCTTTAATTCACTGTGTAACAAATCGACTACGCAAATTAGTCATTCGAGACAAAAATGTCCACTGCAAAATACTTTGATAAAAACATTATATTAAAAGGTTTTTTTCACAACTTTTTTGGTTTCAATCTTTAAAGCAACTTCAGTCCTGATCAAAAATACCAAATGTTAAATTATGTTCAGGATTTTAACCCTTGAACTGCCAGTTTGAAAACAAGAATTTGCGTTTTCTATAAAAAACATGCACAAAAAGGCAGTTATTTTCCATATAATAAATGTTGGGGGGGTCGGCTTTTTTTTTTTTTATCACAGTCTTGGATATGTCAAAGATTAGAAACAACATTTATTTTTTTGCATTATTAGTTTTTGCACAAAATCAGATTGAACAAAAAAAGTTACATATTAGTCATTCGGGACAAAAATGTCCACTTCCAAAAACTGCTCTAAAATGACAACAGATTAATATTTTTAAAAACTTTTTGGGGTTAAATCTTTCAATCAACTTCAGTCCTGATCAAAAATACCAAATGTTAAATTATGTTCAGGATTTTAACCCTTTAACTGCCAGTTTTAAAACATGAATTTGCGTTTTCTATGAAAAACATGCACAAAAAGGGAGTTATTTTCCATTTAATAAATGTTGGGAGGTTCGGCTTTTTTTTTATTATCACAGTCTTGGATATGTCAAAGATTAGCAACAACATTTATTTTGGTGGATTATTGACCTTGTTGTTTTGAATTGTTTGGAACTTCAAAGGCTTTGATAATGTCTCTTTAGCATAGAAACATACACAGCCATACATGCACTAAATCAATAAGCGAACACCTGGCTGCAAAGCCAGATCCATAAATATGTGTAGTTTGGATGGCTGGTCGTTTCATTCCTGTGATACGCAACAAGCGAGTAAGATGAAGAGGCGCTTCTCTGTGGAAGAAGCTAGGGATATGGTGATGCAGCCGGCAACCTCCAGCGAGTTGCTTGACTCTTCTTCTGAATCAGAAACAACCTCAGAAGAAGAATGTGATGTGGAGTTTGTAGTGGAGTCTGATCCTTCTTCTTCTGACCCTTCCGCTGAAACTGCAGAGGAAACAGAAGATTCTGGCAGTGGGTGGACATCAAAAAATGGTGAAATCTGGTCTCCCTCTAACAACGACACGCTGCGCTACATTCCCGCTGCCAGAGGTTTGGTTCCAGGGCCCACGCGTTATGCCATTACAAGAATTGATGACGTGGAATCCTACTTCAATTTATTTTTCACTGCTGAGATCATCAGTAGTATGGAGTTTATTCACACGTCACTACAGTGGGTAATGTTTTCAAGAAACATTGAACAGTGCTGCCACATATGACACAGGAGAAAAAGAAAAGACTCTGAACCCTTTCAGCCTTTTCAAGCCCCACCTGTTCCTCACCGCTCCAATAAAATAGTAGGCCAAGCTTAAAATGGTCAAATGTATCGTTCTAACGGGTCTCCAACATTTTTCAGGAAATATAAAACAAGTCGGGGGCTACTTTTACTCCTCTTTTTCAGTGTTTTTGCACATTTTATATACATATATATATATATTAAATAATAATGTATTACCATTAATAATGGTAATACATTATTATTATTATATTGTGATATGTGGGACATTGAAAGAAATGAGGAAATTGAAAGTGTGAAAAGGGACAAGATTAAATTGTGTTAAGAAAAAAATAAGATAATATGAGAAACTATATATTATTATAATTACATTCTTAAGTAATCTCCCTTTATGTCTAACAGAAAAGTTTACATTCTTCCAGTGACCTTACACCTAGGGTTGCCAACTTCCAGAAATGGAGAAATGGGACATGTGTCCCCCGTGCGCGTGCGCGCGAAGATTTTCGGGTTTCTGGCGGATTTAGTTACTTTATTTCGGTTTTATGGTTAGGGTTATGTTATTTAATTATTTTGGGGGAGCCAGCCCCTAGGGTTCGAAAATGGTTTTAGGGGTCAAACCCCCAAAACCGTCACAATGCATAGAAAACTATGCATACCTATAACAATACAAACACATGGTCTTACACCTGCATTAGGCTAAGGCTACTACATCACATTGTACATCAGCATGTTCAAATCGGATAGGTGGGCACTTGGGACATCTGGGCACCTCGATGTACAATTGGCTATTTTGTCCAAAATGTTAAAAAATAAAATATTTGAAAAATGGTATTAAGTAATGCAAAGTATACATGATGTGAACATGCACGGTACATCATTATTAGACTTAATGTTAGCCTTCAACCAACCATTTTCCCATCAATCAGCTGACTCTCTCTCTCTCTCACTCACACTCTCTCACTCACACTCTCTCACACAGACACACACACACACAACACACGAGCATTGTCCCTGCCCTTTCAACTGAGCGGTCCTAGCGCCCTTCGCATACAGCACACAAACCAGCCAGACACACTGCATTGCGTGCAAACAGAAAATATTTTTTATTTTTCCCTTTACACGGGAGTACAGGACACACAAAGTCCCGTACGGGACACGCCCCTTTTAGCTCAAATACGGGGCGTCCCGGCTAATACGGGACGGTTGGCAACCCTACTTACACCAAATACGTACAAGTGAGAGGAATTGACAACATACCGTATATATAAATAAATGCAATGAATGTGATGACGGAGCTGTATATAATGCTTGTTTTGTGTTTCTGCAGGCTGTCCTGTGACCCAGCTGAAGTCCCGCACTCTGGGCAACAGTGCCACTCAGCTGTGTAACACCCTGCGGGAGCAGCACTCAGACGCCTGGATGCGGAGAGCGATCCAGTACCTCGGCGTGTGCGAGCAGTTCCTGGCCTTGTGCAGCGTGAGGGGGCAGTTTCCACCACCGCCCATAATGCCCACTCTGCCCTCACCCAGCTGGCTGCTGACAGTCTACGACATAATGACGCGGCTGGATGAGTACAAGGCCAGGATCACGGCCACCTTCGGATCCATCCTGAAGATGGATTCCACCAAGAAGGTTAGTATAGTTTGGCACAATTTCATTTTTTTCTTAGAGCCGCCGTGTGTTTATGCACTGACATTTGAAATATCTCTCGGTCCAGGTGACTAAGAAGCTCGCCGGTACCGCTTCCGACACGGCTGGCTGGGTTACCAACGTTTGTAACGAAGCCACGCTAGGTGTTACAACATCATAAAAACAGAAAAAGAAAAATTGTACTCCAATAATCAGACAGACTTTTGTTTCCTTTTCACAGGAGTGGGGACAGCTTGTGGTGAAATTGGACATCTGGCACCTGATGCTACGTTTCGCAGCAGGTGTCACCACAGAGAGCCACGAACTGTACCCCGCCTTCATGAGGCAGCTGTCTCTGCATCTTCGAGGTGGACCCCGGAGATGCCCCCGTCTCACTGAAGCCAAGCGGTCCCAGCTGGAGGGGAAGCACGGGATGGTCGGCCTGGGCTCCACGTCTTTGGAGTCCTTCCACCTCCACCGGTTCATCCCAGGTACAGCTTGTGATAAAGTCTATCATGAATTCACATTTCACGCAAATGTCAATTAATTTCTGATCTGATACCTGCTTCCTCAGGGACGCAGGCGAGTGCCAAGCACTTCCAGGCGTTCCTGATCGATGGACTGCTGAGGTGGAATGAGGACCGCGCAGCGGCAGCTTCGGGAGAGGTGGAGCCTCTGCACTCTTACAGTGGCCACCTCAAGCACGCCCTTAACCAAAAGAGCCAAAGGGTGCTTGGCCGTCAGCTGGTTAAGGACTTCACCAAGCCTGCCGAGTACACAGGTGGGTGATGTGAAAACCCTATTCACTTTATTCAGACATCATAACTGTGAGGAAAAGGAGCATTTTGCAAATCCTTTGCTTCCTGTCTTTTTGCCACGTGACAGGGGAGCTCATTGGGGTGGAGTTCCTGTACAGGCAGACAGGCAAAGTGCTTGAGGACGTCAGCTTGGACCCCGACATTCCGTACGAGGCTGCTGCCATCCAGTCGCTGGAGGAGGTGGACGAGGGTATCGAGGAAGACGTGGCGGAGCCGACCGTCTTCCAGCCAGATATCCCCTCCACCAGCACAGCAGCCCGGTCGGGTGATCCGGCTGACGCACCCAGGTCTGAGCCATCCGGCCCGGCCGCCCCTCACCAACCTGACCCTCCCGAGGCCCCTGAGGCTCCTGCTTAGCAGTCCTCCTCAGACTCTGAGGTAAGTTCACTAACACACTGCTACTACTGATAATGATAACAATAATAATTATATGTATTCAAGACTCCACAGCAGCACTCCTCTCCTCCTCCCACCTTCCTTTTCTCCTCAGGAGGAGATGCAGGGTCCTGATGGCCAGCCAGGATACCAGCATGTGCTGAAGCTGGCCAAGGCCCTGCTGGAAGCCAGGAGCCTTCAGGGGCTTTCTGACAAGAGGGTGGACGAACTCATGGCCCTCTGGCAACGCCTGCCGGAGCCGGACAGGCGACGAGTCGTCTACCCTCCCAGACACCCGGAGAGGCAGCCGAAGGGGCGGTTCAAGACAGCGAAGGGGAAGAACACCTCCTGTCCTGGGAAGGAGAGTCTCCAACGGTAAGACTCGCTTCAAATATTCCTATACTAAATATTTGCTGCATATTAACCCTCACTGTCCTCTCCGTGACTCAGCTGTCTTCTCGGGCTGAACTCGGGCCCTGCAACATGGCCCAGCGCCAGCCGCCTGGTAGAGGCCATTTGCAGCCAGCTCTGCCGTCTCCACCCCGCGGCCACGCGGTTCGAAGGGATCATGAGGACTCGGTGGTCCCTCATCCTCACGGACTACGTGGCCATTAGAGAGGCAGTGCTGGCTCTTTGAGCTGAACCAGAGGACCCTGTCCCAGTGGTGAGTTTAACCTGCAGCTTTGTTGGTGGTTTTGTAATCCGTACTGGGGTTTCTCTTTCCGTAAAAAAATCTGCCTGGGTTTGTCTTACAGGTTCTCTCGGCGCCAGAAAGAGAGGGGGGTGTCTGTGCTGCTGCAGGGAACTGGCGTCGTCCCTGCAGTAGCTGTGGCTGTCCAGCCTCTCCCGCCAGCGAAAGGGCTGTCCTTTGTACAGGTGGGACAAGGAAAGCCCTTCCATTACAACATCCCGGAGGTGCCGGGACCTTCAGGGGTGGGTCTGCCTGCCTCATCTGGCCACATCCCCCCTCCTCCTCCTCTTTGGACACTGCTCCCGGCTGTCCCTCTCATGGCTGCTGCTCCTCCTCCTCCTCCTAGATCTCTAGATACCTCATCACTCACTTTCGCTGCTCCGATACATGTCCGGGCTGCGGAGGTTTGTTGATACATGTCTTCTTCTTCTGTTTGCTTTAATCGAGGCTACGTAGTTATGCAGCGCCCCCATCGTCAGAGAATGGAAGTACTACAAAGAACCCCGTTTAGTGCAGTTTCACAAGTTTTGTTATACACAGCTCGAAAAAAATTACCGAGGTCCGGACCTCGGTGACCTCAATGGTGGATACGGCCATGTCGCCACCTACTGTACTCGCCGTGAAGTTGTTTGCGGCCTGCCAGTAAACCCAAAGCAGAAGAAGAAGTGACGTCAGCGGCTTCATTTGCCTAATCCTCCCTCAGGAACTTATTCTGGTGTGAATGCGATCTGTACTCAGTTCATGAGAACTAAAGAGTTCATGAGAACTAAAGAGTTCTCATGAACTAAGTTCTCATGAACCTTTGTGGGAAAAGTACTGCGGTGTGAACGCGCCTATAGTACCATGGTATATTTACCATATTTGCTCATTGGCGCATGAAGAGAAAATGGCCCAACTTTTGAGAGAGCGAAACGTCACTGATTACCAGTGTTGGGACTACGCGTTAGTGTAACTAGTACTCTAACGCATTGCTTTTTAAATTCAGTAAGTCAGTTACTACATGGTGCGTTACTCCGTTACTGCGTTAGTTTTTTAATGTAGTCAACAGCCAGGCGAACAGAGATGAGAACTGTACTTAAGTACAGTACTTGAGTAAATGTACTTTGATACTTCCTGTGTCACATGCGGAGACGGGCTGTGGGCGTGTTTGTGTTGTTTACTAACAAGACTATCATGGGCGGCGGAGCTCAAGTCTAGTTTCTCCACCTGGAGATATTCTCACTATTTCACTTTTGTCGAGCACAAAGAAAAGAACGTTTTAGTTAAATGTGAGTTGTGTCTTGGCGGGTCAAAGATCCTATCTCCTGCCCAAACCAGTAATTCAAATCTCTTAAAACATCTGCAAAAACAACATGCTGGGACGAAGCTAGTAGCTAAGACCACAGAGACTCAGCCGACGCCACTCCACCTCCACCTAAGCAACAGTGGCTGGATTTTAACCGAGGGACTGCTAGCCAGGGAAAAGTCGATAAAGCCATTGCACGGTATGTTGTGAACACATGCAGGCTATTGCTACAGTGGAGTCACCCGCTTTCAGGGAGCTAGTTAGCATGATAGCATGTCCGGGCGGCCACACGGCATATGGGACGGAAAACTTTTTCCAACTACCTGGAGAAAGAATATACAAAAATGGAAAGCCAGCTAATATCGATGCAATCCAGATTGCATATAATGCATGTCAAGTTGATCAACAGGTTGTATTATTCTCCAATGCAATAACAGTACTGAAATGAAGGCTATAAGGGCATTAATGGGAGACATTTTTTGCAAGTAACGAAAACGTTACTTTTCACAGTAACGCATTACTTTGGGGTGTAAGTAACTAGTAAAGTAACTGAGTTACTTTTGACATGAAGTAACTAGTAATGGTAACTAGTTACTGGTTTTCAGTAACTAGCACAACACTGCTGATTACCCATCATGCCTGGAGCAGAAGAACCTGTATGTGCGCTGACAGAGCATGCGCCCCTTAAGCCCCGCCCCCCGAGCTCCCTAGAATGAATGGAGAGAAAATAAAATGTAGATTCCCTAACCCTAACTTTAAGGACCTGAGCCAATGATACCAACACGCAGACCTAAAAAAACACCTCAACACAGTCAAAAAATTACGGGACTGGAGTTTGAGTGTCGGGAAAAATGGCTAATAATGGGGGACTCTAATTTAGCACGACTCCCACCATTCACCATTAATGATCTGCAAATTGATAGTTACCCGGGGGCTACTTTCAGACATGCCATTATCAAAAAGGCCACTTCCC
>NW_022990994.1:0-25000 GCF_902827175.1 Gymnodraco acuticeps
TTTCGTGAATAAGTGTGTTTATGTGTACCTCACTCATTCCCGTTCTCCTTTCCTCCTCCCCTGGTTTTTTCTCAAGCCGTGACCCCCGGCCTCCTCACTTCTAATCGACCATGCCAACTCCTCTGATTCTGTCTTCTCTTCAGTCCATCAGCTGTTGAATCCATCCGCTGTAACTTTTGTAGGCAGCCATTGGCCAGTCACATCTGCAGCCCCATCATGCCACTGTTGTTGCACTCCTCCTTTACAGTCTCTCTGCTGTTTTTATGGAGGGCGGATTCTGCTCTCATGTCTATTGTGCCAAATCTCGCAGCGCAGTTTGGAACTTCATGTCCTGTTTGAGGGACCGATGAGAGTATCTCTCTGTATGTCAGCATGCTGGTTTGGTTCTGGATGCCACAGGTGGAGATAGTTCTGGCTGCAGTCTTGATGTAGTCTTTGTTGTTGTTGTTGGTTCAGCTCTGGTTCTCTGTCTGTAACGATGGAGAAGGAGGAGTCTCCTGTTGGGTTAGGTCTCGTTGTCTGCTTGGAGGGTCGGGATCAAAGCCTTTCTAACTCAGAGGGGGAGTCCAGGTCCCGGTACACATTACCTATAAGAAGTCTAGTACACTGATGTTAAATAAATCTAACCCTTTCCACTCTGTCTCTTTCTAATCATACTATCTGTCTTATTGTTAAATGCCATCTAACAACATAATTAATGTATACTTATGATATTACAAAAACTAACTCCAAAATTGTTTCATCCATTGTTACATATTTACCCAACACAACTCTGAAATACTTACATGTTTCCAGCATCACATATTCCACACACTATGAAAGAAACATCTCCATATCTTCTCTCATTTTAAATCCCACTGTTACTTCGAACAATAGTAAAACCTGCAGAGCACACCAATCGGATCACAGTAATGAAATTTGAATCAAGTGTAGGCCTATGTCTTCTTTCTGAACATTTATTATATTGTCTACATTTGCAAACAGTTCGAGTGTAAATGTGTTTTGCACAATGTATTTACACTCTACAGATTCTTGAGTTTACTCATCTCTGGTGCTGTCGTTGTAAAAAATGTTCAATCCCTTATTGTTTTGTACCAGTTTACCAAAATCAGTTATAATATACTGGGAACGTGCTTCCCGTCTTCAATACCGGCCCAGGCAATGTAATGATTAACTCTAAGCTCGCATAAGTTCAAGGGTGTGATACCCCCTTTCAGCCACTAGATGGCAGCAGCAGAAATTCCAAGGGTGTGATACCCCCTTTCAGCCCACTAGATGGCAGCAGCAGAAGTTTCAAGGGTGTGATACCCCCCTTTCAGCCACTAGATGGCAGCAGCAGAAGTTTCCAGACAAAGGGAAACGCTCCTACCTTGGTTTAATATATAACAGACCTCTGGCTTTAAGCTTTTAGCATTGGTCTGTTATTTAAACCCCAGTTTTTAAAACGGCGACTCGATCTGATATATCGAGTTTTCAGGTTTTGGCCGTGCAGGATTCAAAACCTCGCATTCACACAAACTGCACCATCTCTACGCCACTCAGGAAATAAACACCTGCAGATCCGCGCCAAACTGCTCTATTTCACGTCACGCAGGACTTTCGTCTACCTGTCGATCCACGTTTACGTTTTGTATATACTTTCCTAACATAGTAAAATATGCATTGTAATATTCCATTTAAACTATAAAAACACTGTGAACGCCTACAGACAATCCTAAAGTTTTAGCGTATCCAATTACAGACAGGCGACTTTCATCGTCTGCTTACCTTATTTGCAAAGTTGCAGAGTCCTGCTGATTGTCTGAGATGTTTGAAAGCGTCTGAATTCTTCCTCAGCTTCGTTATCTCTAGACGTCGGGTCACCAGTTTGTTGGAGATTTGAAGGGATATCTGATCCGCTTTTCAATCTCCGCGCGTTCCTATGAAGCTGGTTTATAATACAGGAAGGAATCCATATCTACAAAGTAACCGTTAACAATAATCTACTTTAATGGCAATATGACAATGCAATACAATCATTACAATACAACATGATATATTACAGTTATATTGCAATGCTTAAGGAGTAATGCCCGGCTTACTCCTGCTCTACGTCCGCATACTACAGAGCTACTTTCACCCGAGGGCAGCATGTGAAGAAGAGGCAAAACGCCAGGGATCCACCGGATATATACCAGAGTAAGAAGGAGGGGTTTGGTGTTAGGTCAGCTGGTCATCTTTTCAGGTCATCTCAATTGGGAGACGCAACGCAGCAGGAACGCAGCAGGAAACCACACAGGCTCACTTTACAACCAAAGGTCTCAAGGCCTGCATACCTTACACCTCCCCCACAGAGCCATAAAAACCCGGTTTACTCCAACCAGCCCAGAATGTTTATAGCCATTTGTAGTCCTTACATTTAGAAAGGATAAAACAGAGAAATCAATATAAAACACAAACACAGGTATTGTTTGAACAGTATTCACTTAACTGCTACTATTGATAAGCACCAGAGAAACCCAAGAGACCTCTCTTAACCTCACAAACACTGCAGCTAGATCTAAGTTGAATGCAAATCAGGACATGCTCTCCCCTTCCCCCATCTTCCTTTGTCCTCAAAAACACATGTCAACAGGCCCCAAATGCAGCTCACAGTTTTACCCAAATTATTCTCATTTTAAGCTTATCCATAGTTTGCTAACATGAATAAATACAAATATAACTCTACAACGTGTGTGTGTTTGTGTAACTTTGCGTTTGTGTGTATTGTGTTTGTTTCCCGGGGAAACCCTCACGAGAAACACCGGCTGTTGTTTTGCCTGCTGTGACGTCAAGTTGCTCCGTTCTGCACTTGTAATTATCCCGAAGCTTCAAAGTTGTATTTATCATCTGAATTTAACGAAACAAGTTTAATATTCTGAAAGCCAAGACTTTGTTTAATTGAAACCAGATGAAAACAAACTGTAACGGACCCTGCCGTGTTATCTATGATTACTATACGCCTTACATTCATAATGTCAGCCGGAGGGAGGGGAACAGCAGAACAGCAGAGAGCTTGTCATCTTCCCTTTACAAGCTTCAAGAATGTATTTATCGTGTGATTTTGGAAATAAAAGTTTCATATTCTGAAAGCCAAGACTTTGTTTGTTTAAAATCAAACAAAACACCCGAACCCCGAAAAAATAGTTTTTGACGCAAATCCACGTTTATTTTGAAATGAGCCGTTGCGACTTCCAACTGATTTCGATAGAGCGGGTCACAGATGTGTTCGTCAATGTAAAAGATAATTTTGCCAGTAAAAAAAAAAGAATGGGTCGTAAAACTGTGAAGTAACACAATTTGTTTGTGTGAAACGCTCAATGAACGACTACTGTCTTGCTAAACAAGGGATTAACTTCCCTCACTATCACCACAATGAAACACGTCCAGAAGAATGTCATGCAAAGCTGCCTTCCTTTGATTCTCTCTGAACTGCCTGGTCTTTTTAATGTTTAATGTCAACCATTTGTGCAGATAGCATGAAGTAGAACAGATCGCAGATGCTAATGTAGCGTTAGCGTTAGCATTTCTCCCCCGGGCTTAAATGGTGTATTATAGCAACCCAGTCTCACGGCATTTCGTGTTCACCAACACGATTTCCCCCTTTTTTTCGTGTTGCACAGCACGATTTCAAAAGCAATGTATTTCTACTGGTAATGACGCTCATGGAAGCACGGCATTCGTTTGTGTCGGCTGCCCTTAAAGGCAATGTGAGCGTCCATTCTCATTGGATAACGGAGAATTGTACACCCGGAAGTAAGTATTCCCCTTACTGTCGATTGATTTTACAGTGATATCTGCACTACTCATCGACTAAAAAACACCAGATTATCCTTGATAATTACACAACATTGATTGGTTTAAATTGTGTGCAATGCTTTTGTAATTTCCCCCTTCAATTCGGAGAAACAAATATTTTTTCGGAGTAAAGGATGGCAGAAGACACTACACTACCCAGACTCCCCAGCTATCGTTTGGACTACACCATGTGCTCTGTTTGACAAACCCCGTTTTTTTCACTATTCATTCCAATGGCTGGCGTCTATGTCACGTGATCTTCAAATTTCTCCCTGCAGAAAAAGAAAACATGGCCGAACTTCGTTTTATTCTCGGTGGAAAATGCCAATTTTAAAGTTAGTTTGGCCATTAAAATGTGTTTTGATGTCATTTGATGCGAGAAATATGAGTTGTTATTTCAGATTATGTGTGCAGTGGATGTACATGATCTTTAGTTTGCTAGTTATTACGAAGATTACTTCAGGAAATTTTCATTGTTACCAAGGTGGTTGCTAGGGACGCTGCTATCGATATTATTTCTGTTATGTTGTGTAACAGTTTAATGGTGTAATCTTTATTGCTACCCCCTTCCCCGTCAATGTATAGTGTTGGTCCACAGCGCAAACATATTAGTTTAACAAAATCCGCATCTAAAGATAGCCTACGTTATTTTCCCCTGTGCGATTCCAGTCTCACATCTCACAGCACATCGCCATTAACAAATACCGGAAACAGACCGAAAACATTCTTTCACACACACATACGGGTTTTGGGCAAAGGGCGACACCGTACTTCCGGTATCAACCATTTCACACGAGGTGCATACAGAATATCATAGTCGATTGCCTTAATCAATATAGTCAACTCTAAAATACCACATATATGCATTGGCATGATAATATTATTGTGACAAGTGGGGTATTCACCTGGTGTTTCTAGAAGATAGACGTAGATGCTGCCAATATCGACCGAAGGCCACTTTTGAGGGTCGTAATTCCATACATTGTACATCCAACAACCCACACAGCTCTAGTTTACGCTGGTAACGAACTAGAGCACACCCCTCAAGTCCAGAGATGTAATCCGAAGACATGCAGCGATTTCTTCGGTCGTTAATTCAGAAAAAAAACCTAGTGCGCTCTGCCTGGCTACGTTAGCTAGCTGTTTATATTTGCACCTCCAGGATATTTGCACCCCCAGAAAAATGGCGTCTTTATAAAAAGATATATGGCGCGCGTTGCATTGTGGGTAGCTGTGACGTCACTGTGTGTGAAAGAATTAAAAAAAAATAATACTTTATTCCGAGTGTGCTTGCTTTTCTCTTTGGAGGTCATCACATAACGGCATTGTAATACACGGTTCGGCTGCATTAAATATTACATATCTGCCGTAGTTCTGTATTTATAGAGCCCTGATGAGAAGACTTCTAGACAAACATGAGGAACTGAAATCGTGACGTGGATCATAAATATATCAGCAATTAAACAACATCTTACATTTATTTTCACACAATACGTCTCCTTGCAGTATCAACACTAATTCGGCTGACTTTTATATTTGATCCAATTGGTAGATAGGCTGTATTTACACCATAAAGGTGCACAGCTGATATAAAGGGACACCTAGTGGTTAAAGCATGTTATTGAATTTCATTATTTTTATTATTAGATATTAATAGGATCCCTATAAAGTATATTCATTACTCGTTATTCTCTACTAATAGTTAATTAAAGACTGTATATAATGACTATTTTGCACATCCCTTTCAAGATTTCAAGATTTTCTAAGGTTTATTGACATATCATATAGGCCTACACAACTATGGTGTAGTTATGCAATGAATGAAAAACTTGGGTCGCAGGTTCCTCAATAGCGCATTACAAGACATCTATCAATATTTGTGCATACCTCCAGCAATGTTAACTATGTTGAAGCACTTATTTTAACTGATATTATACATAACGTATTATACTCTTATAAGATGTATGTAGATATTTCATCTCCGGCCTTGTCAGGTATTGAACAATCAATAAATAAAGAACACAGAATTGTTAAATATAAAACACAGAATTTGTGTGATTATACTAAATGATTTACAAATAAACACCACTGCATATTTACAACTGTTACACATGTTGATGTAACGCAAATGTTCCAACTTGGGATCAATAAAGTATATCTTATCTTAAGCTGATCGATGGCTACTACCATATTTGCAAAATGTGCCTCTGAACCTTAACAAGTGCATGTTTCAGGCTTATCAATTAATGTAATGTTATCAATTAACAACAGGGGTCACAAACATAAGACCAGCTGTTAAATAAAGCTCTTCTGACCTTAGCTGGCATGTGTGTATATATATTAATGCTGCCCATTATGGGCACAAGCAATTTTCACCCATTTATTAATTATATGTTTTAAATGTGAGTGTTTCCTATCCCCTAAACCTCCAGGGATGTACACAGTTTAATACTGGCAACTTCTTATTATGGGAAATACGAAAACGTCTTTTAAAACTACAACTCCCAGTAGAGACGTGCCATAGATAGAGAACATGTTGCGAAACAGAATAGCCAGCATGTGTAGTTCTGGGGACGGGGTGGGGGAGGGGGGGACGCGGTGGACCCGTTCAAATCCAGTTTTGGACAGTCTGCCGTGGTTCCATCCCATTTCAAGTGCTGTTCGAGGCTCGGAGTAACCCTCGGAGCACACTCTCCAATCACAGAGCTTGAGGACTATCACAGGGTTTGTCAAACAGAGCACATGGTGTAGTCCAAACGATAGCTGGGGATTCTGGGTAGTGTAGTGTCTTCTGCCATCCTTTACTCCGAAAAAATATTTGTTTCTCCGAATCGAAGGGGAAAAATACAAAAGCATTGCACACAATTTAAACCAATCAATGTTGTGTAATTAACAAGGATAATCTGGTGTTTTTTAGTCGATGAGTAGTGCAGATATCACTGTGAAATCAATCGACAGTAAGGGGAATACTTAATTCCGGGTGTACAATTCTCCGTTATCCAATGAGAATGGACGCTCACATTGCCTTTAAGGGCAGCCGACACAAACGAATGCCGTGCTTCCATGAGCGTCATTACCAGTAGAAATACATTGCTTTTAAAATCGTGCTGTGCAACACGAGAAAAAGGGGGAAATCGTGTTGGTGAACATGAATCAATAGATTAAAAATCCTGTTGGTGAACACGAAATGCCATGAGACTGGGTTGATTATAGAGTGATCACACCGGTGACAGTACTCTTTAAAGGGTTCACGAAATATGACTACCACTCTTACTGTTTAACATTGTGGGTTACTTGATGTTACTTCATGTTAAGGCTAATACAAATGACAAGGCTGTAATGCTAACTAACGTGCTAGCTACTAGCTAGGTAGCTAACTTGATCCAGCCACTCCTGGTCCTCTCATCAGAGGGGAAGCGAAAGAACGAGGAAGACCCATTGCTGGTATGATAACAACCTGGTACTAAGCACACAGGCATCTTGTTAAAGTTATCTGATCTTAGCCAGCGCCATATAGATAGATTATATCTATACGGCGCTGATCTTAGCTATCTCTTATTGGAGGAAAACAATTGTGACATCACTTATGCGACTCTGGGATTTGTAGTCTTTCTAGTTGCGTATTTTTCATAGTCTTATATTTCAACAGTTTTATGAAAAACTGTGAGTTTTTTTACATGGAAATGCTTTTTTAAGATTGACAAACATCATATGTGTAATTCATGGCACAATTCAAACGGGATCGAAAGATACGTTTTCTCTCTCCATTGACTTTAATGCATAATTTTTCCGAAATAAGGTCCCATGGACCGGAAGTAGATGGGCGTGACTTCGCCACTCTATTCTGTGAGAAGTCTTCTTCGCTGCTTTTGTGGCAGACTACAGCGCCACTTACAGGCCTGGCATATGTACTACAGCGTCTGCAGCGCTTTCGAGCAGCAATGGCCGGCCGTGGCCCAACCCGACCTTCCCCTGATTGGTGGAGAGTTGCCCATATAGGCGGAGCTCCTCGTTCCTGACGTCAGAGATATTTCAAATCTGGATCATCCTGTGTCAGATCAGTTTTTAGAGATTTGGGTACGGAGGAAAAGAGAGAGGGTTGTGTTTTCGGACACTTGGTGAGCTCCCTGACACACCGGGGACACATGTTCATGTATACAAGACGTACAAAGGTGCATTTTGCATGATAGGTCCCCTTTAAGGTATTCCCTAAAGTTTAAGTTAAGGTTTAAATTAAACTTCTAAAATAGAAAGATAGGATATTGATTTTGTGATAAAGTTTTAAGAACAAATAATGATTTCCTCTGGATGAATGTTTCAAAGGGGTCAGGAATCAGATACATATCTTCCAGTTTGTATACATGGTGTAAAGGTCCAGCAACATGTGAAGTCTGCAGAGTTAGTGCATTCACTATGGAGACGTTTAGACATATCTCTCATTATGCTGGCAGGAGGATCAATTATTACCTTTCAGTCTTTCTGTTCAGAATATGATATTAAACATATGAACAATAAATCCCATGACTTTCATCACATTAACACTGTGGTCCCATTGACCTTCAGCAGGTGTGTTTCTGCTGCTTTCTGTACAGGTTTGTTATTCAAACACATGCACATCCCTGCTGGCCTGCATCAAACTGGACTAATGAAATGTGATGAGCTGCTGTGGAAGAGTTCACCTGAACTAACGGTGTTTTTCTCGACGAGGCACGGACCTGCTTTGTGTTTCTATCAGGGTTTAAAGGTTTGATGTTGATCTGTTGGTCTCTGTGGTCCCTGAACGCATCATTAAGATGTTGTAGAGCAGGGGGGTCAAACTCAATTTCATCACGGGCCACATTAGCATTATGGTTGCACTCAAAGGGCCGGTGGTAACTATATAAATATACATATATAAATATATACAATAATGTATTATATTACATTATTGCCTCTGAATTGGATTATTATCGGATAGGACAATAACTTAGTAACTAACTACGTCTGAAAGCAGAAGTCCAGGGCAAATAATTGCAGTGAGCAGTTTCTTCAGTGAGCATGTCACGAAACGAGATGCATTGTGGGACATGTAGTTTATGGCCAACGTGCTTGTTTGGTTCCTACCTTTATACCCACAGTGTTAATTGGTTCCTACAGATGTTGTGTTTTTTACTGAGGACGAGGAGCTGGTGTCACATTCCTGAGGAAACAACTTGTTATGGAGCGTTTGGGTTTATCTTTGAGCCGTGAAGGGTCTTCTATCCCACGTCAGGATAAACCCAAAAACATGCTTTCTAAAATAATAGACTGTATCAAGTGCTGTGTGCCTTTGAGCTAGCTCTGCGCTGTAACATGATATTTATTTTTACTTTCTGTACACGTTTGCTTAAATGTTGGTAGCGCCCCACCTGGAGAAAGATGCCACTGTTAAAAGCTTAAACTTAAGGGTTAATTTCCACGGATTTATGGCAGGGTGTTGCTCAGAAACCCCTGAAATCTTTCCTTAGTTAAGGGGAAATGTTAAGGCTTTTAATTGCATTGAAACAGGTTATGCAGTTGTGAAATTGGACAGTTTTATTGGAGTTATTGGGCGATGTTTGTCCATTGCACGATTACACTTTATTCTAAGGGCCCCTAACTATCTTAAGTTAAGGTCTTTCTTGAACAGTTTAGGCTAACTTTGGCTCTAATGGATTCTTAAGACCAAGGTGTCTATATACGCTGGGATCCGGAGTCATGGATGATCCTGCGCTCCTCTGTCCTAGATCGCGAGCCCTGGATCTTGAGTCATGGCTGTGGTCCTGGATCATAGGTCCTGGATCGATATCCTCGTGGATTCATCTTCCTATTATACACACATGCATTTCCAAACATTTGGACTACCTATGTTGCAAATGTATTATCTTTTCAATTTACACACGGCATCTATTGCACGTCTGTCCGTCCTGGGAGAGGGATCCCTCCTCTGTTGCTCTCCCTGAGGTTTCTCCCATGTTCCCTTTAAACTGTGGGTTTTCTCTGGAAGTTTATCCTTGTACGATGTGAGGGTCTAAGGACAGAGGGTCTAAGGACAGAGGGTCTGAGGACAGGGGGTCTAAGGACAGAGGGTCTAAGGACAGGTGGTCTAAGGACAGAGGGTCTGAGGACAGAGGGTCTGAGGACAGAGGGTCTAAGGACAGAGGGTCTAAGGACAGAGGGTCTGAGGACAGAGGGTCTAAGGACAGAGGGTCTGAGGACAGAGGGTCTAAGGACAGAGGGTCTAAGGACAGAGGATCTAAGGACAGAGGGTCTAAGGACAGAGGGTCTAAGGACAGAGGATCTAAGGACAGAGGGTCTAAGGACAGAGGGTCTAAGGACAGAGGGTGTCGTATTGTCATACTGATATTCTGTACAAACTGTGAAGTCCACTGAGACAATTGTAACATTTGTGATATTGGGCTATAAATAAACATTGATTGATTGATTGTTTGATTGATTGATTGCTTGATTGTTTGATTGATTGATTGTTTGATTGATTGATTGATTGATTGATTGATTGATTGATTGAAGATGAGCAGAAATCTGTAGATCTTGTCTCTGTTGTATATGTTGTAATGTTCTATTTAAATCTGTGGAGTGATTCGGCCCGAAACTCAAACTAAAAGCTGCTTCTAATAAACATATCAGAGAAACACGGACTGACTGAAACACGGACTGAAACGTGATTGGTCGACACAGATCAGATGGTGAAGTATGCAAATGGGTGCAAGCTGAAATGGCTTTGCTATTGGCCTATTATTCTTACACTACCTTTCCTTTGCAGCACATTTCCATCAGGACATAAAAAGTGTCGTGTGTGAGTTCCTTTATTCCTGCTCTGCTCTGCAACCTGTCCTTTCCTTCAGTGTCCACAGAGAGAGCTGCTCATGCAACCTGTCCTTTCCTTCAGTGTCCACAGAGAGAGCTGCTCATGCAACCTGTCCTTTCCTTCAGTGTCCACAGAGAGAGCTGCTCTACAACCTGTCCTTTCCTTCAGTGTCCACAGAGAGAGCTGCTCTGCAACCTGTCCTTTCCTTCAGTGTCCACAGAGAGAGCTGCTCTGCAACCTGTCCTTTCCTTCAGTGTCCACAGAGAGAGCTTCTCTGCAACCTGTCCTTTCCTTCAGTGTCCACAGAGAGAGCTGCTCTGCAACCTGTCCTTTCCTTCAGTGTCCACAGAGAGAGCTGCTCTGCAACCTGTCCTTTCCTTCAGTGTCCACAGAGAGAGCTGCTCTGCAACCTGTCCTTTCCTTCAGTGTCCACAGAGAGAGCTGCTCTGCAACCTGTCCTTTCCTTCAGTGTCCACAGAGAGAGCTGCTCTGCAACCTGTCCTTTCCTTCAGTGTCCACAGAGAGAGCTGCTCAGCCCTTTGAAGCTTTGTGATTACAGCTATGAATGTGACTCTAGTCGGAGACCTGAGATACGAACCTGGAGACTTCCTCCATCTGAAGGAGTGTGGCATCGTGAAGACAAATCATCCAGAACACGAGAGGCTCCCGGACGGGTCATTGTGTTGTGTTTCCTTTTGTATCTGTTGTTGTTGTTGTTGTTGTTGTTGTTGTTGTTGTTGTTGTCGTCCAGAGCTCAGAAGGATCCGATGCAGCTTGCTGTAAATGTTCTGCACTTTACTTTCTTTGTTTTCTCCCAGTATCTGTTTTTGGGAATAATTGCAAACGTATGCTGGAAAGATCAAAGAACTAGATTCCTATACCGGATCTCCTCTCTGGTAAACAAGAACACCCTGAAAACTCTGGCAGGAGCACTCATTCAAGGGTACTATGACTATGCTTGCACGTCATGGTACCATAGCACCTCCAAGGCGCTACAAATAAAACTTCAAACATCGCAAAATAAACTGGTCAGACTACTGCTTGACCTTTCATCTAGAACCCACCTCACCTCTGCCCACTTTGACAACCTAGGATGGCTTAGAGTAGACGACAGAGTACAGCTACTTGCAATGGGCCTGGTCTACAAGATCCACTACACCTCTATGGTACCCATGTACATGTCAACATTCTTCCCAAAGGTCAAGGAATACCATGATCATAACACCAGAGGGAGCTCCACAAAATTTACAACGAAAATTGTAAATAAGCAATCTGTATGTAAAAAACCACCTGTATGTAAATTGTAAATAAGCCATCTGTATGTCAAATATGTCTTATATGTCTTAAATGACATGATGAATTGGAAATGGGGGACCCTGATGTAAACAAGACGAAAGTCTTTCTCTGGTCTGCATCCCCTTAACAATTGTATGTTTTGAGCTGTACTGTACTGTACCCAATATACAAGCTGTTAATACACTTTTCAATCAATCAATCAATCAATCAATCAATCAATCAATCAAGGAATGGGTTAGCCTAGAGCAGGGGTGCCCAACCTTTTTTGAACCGAGAGCTACTTTTAAAGTTGCCAGTCTGCCGAGATCTACCAGTCCAAATAGAGAGGCGTAGCCATTACTGACAGCCTCCTACTAGGTAAATACACATTTCTACTTGTATAAAACTGACCTTTGTACGATTAATACTGCATACAATACTGCAGATTCTTTATCTTACCTCTTTCTAATCTACACACATACAAGTATTTAACTGAAGCTACACAACAGTGTTGTTGATACGGAGTTGGAGTTTATTCACACGTCACTACAGTGGGTCATGTTTTCAAGAAGCATTGAACAGTGCTGCCACATATGACACAAAAAGAAAAGACTCTGAACCCTTTCTTTGCCATTATATAAAAATAGTGTTGCTACAAAAGTAGAAATGAGGCTTACTAATAAGACGACTCAGATCTGAAGCTACTCAGGAATCTGCTGCCAACGTGCAATAAAAAAGACAACATTAATAGAATCAAATCCTTTTTTTGTTGCATTTTAGTAGATTATAAAAAGAAATGCCTTTAAAAGTATGCAAGCAACTCTAGTTTCTTAACCTGAATTGATAATAGACTATAATCAATTTAAGTTTGCATTCTTATACCATTTTGTACAATAATTATAATGAATAAGTTCAAACAAACTAAAACTTACAGCTGATTAATACCGGTATCTAACTTGAGTTTTTATCAAAAACCTGTTGAAATGCTACTGTTATTTTTACTGTCCCCAAAAAGCGCGTCGGCAGCCTCCAGGAAAGCTTCTTTCACAACTTCGCCGTCTTTGAAAGACTTCATGTGTTTCTCAAGAACGTGACTGACACGATAAGATGCTATGGTAGCAGCCTTGCTCTTGTTGTTGGGCCTGGTGGAAATTGACTGCTGTGCATTTTGCTGTCCTTTCAGGCCCCTCCCCTTTTGGAGCGTAGGGCAGAATCAGGAGGGAATTCCGTCTCGTAGCGTTTGTGCACTGTTTTGAAATGCCGCTCCTAAATTACCCTTCTTCGATAAAGCCACGCTCGCATTGCAGATGAGACAGATGGACTTTGAATTGGAATAGATACAAACATAATCATCCTCCCACTTCGGAGTGAACATTATATATTTTGGGCTTTTTTGCTTCTGCCATAATTGCGGTCTTGTGTGTGTGTGCGGACTGTCACTCCTGTTGACACGGACAACGTTAGCGAACTAGTGCACTGCCCACCAGCCACGCCCCGACACATGGGGTCACGCTGGCCAATCACAAAGCTTTGATGCGTTCATGTGCATTATTCTGGCACAGGAAGATTATGTTATAGGACGTTAACGATAAAACAGAATATTGTTGTTCTATTTTTAGACACATCTCGCGATCGACTGGGAATCTCCCCGCGATCGACTGGTTGGGCACCCCTGGCCTAGATGATGTTTAAGCATCAGGTCCACATTCAACAAAGAGCCCTTCATCCCTTGACCCCTGATCAGTCCTTCCCTTTCTTCCTTCATCCTTTGGAATCTTCATCCCTTCCTCCCTACACCCTTCATCCCTTCCTCCCTTCTCTCTCCACCTTCACCTTACAGATCATCTCCTGCCATTAACCCTTTAGCAACATATTGATGTTGCTGAAATCAAACTGCTGTTAAACTCCAGCAGTCGCACAAAATAAACTAAAACACTGAGTAAAATGAATATATGACCAACTGCTGCATTGTACTCTAAGTATTATGTGTACTCTAAGTATTATGTGTACTATGTGTACTCTTAGTATTATGTGTACTATGTATACTCTAAGTATCATGTGTACTATGTGTACTCTAAGTATCATGTGTACTATGTGTACTCTAAGTATCATGTGTACTATGTGTACTCTAAGTATCATGTGTACCATGTGTACTCTAAGTATCATGTGTACTCTAAGTATCATGTGTACTATGTGTACTCTAAGTATCATGTGTACTCTAAGTATCATGTGTACTATGTGTACTCTAAGTATCATGTGTACTATGTGTACTCTAAGTATCATGTGTACTATGTGTACTCTAAGTATCATGTGTGTACTATGTGTACTCTAAGTATTATGTGTACTCTAAGTATCATGTGTACTCTAAGTATCATGTGTACTCTAAGTATTATGTGTACTATGTGTAATCTAACTATTACGTGTATTGTGTGTACTCTAAGTATTGTGTATTGTGTGTACTCTAAGTATTATGTGTACTATGTATACTCTAAGTATTATGTGTACTCTTAAGTATCATGTGTACTATGTGTACTCTTAAGTATCATGTGTACTATGTGTACTCTAAGTATTACGTGTATTGTGTGTACTCTAAGTATTATGTGTACTCTAAGTATCATGTGTACTCTAAGTATCATGTGTACTATGTGTACTCTAAGTATCATGTGTACTATGTGTACTCTAAGTATCATGTGTACTCTAAGTATCATGTGTACTATGTGTACTCTAAGTATCATGTGTACTATGTGTACTCTAAGTATCATGTGTACTATGTGTACTCTAAGTATTATGTGTACTCTAAGTATCATGTGTACTATGTGTAATCTAACTATTACGTGTATTGTGTGTACTCTAAGTATTGTGTATTGTGTGTACTCTAAGTATTATGTGTACTATGTATACTCTAAGTATTATGTGTACTCTTAAGTATCATGTGTACTATGTGTACTCTTAAGTATTATGTGTACTATGTGTACTCTAAGTATTATGTGTATTGTGTGTATTATGTTACACAGTTTCCTCTTCCATTACGATCCTCATCTTACAGCAGCCGGGATCAGTTCCCTGCAGCCAGAGATCACACACACACACACACACACACACACACACACACACACACACACACACACACACACACACACACACACACACACTCTCGCTGCAGCCACCATGGTGAGAGGATTACAGATTTTCGTCCTACGTTCTCCTTCGTTCTGTGTTTTCTCTCACGGTGTTTCTCTGTTTTCATCGCAGGCCAAGTTCCTGACTCAGGAGCAGATTAACGGTAAGACTCAGCAGTTAGTCACCGGGGGGGATGGATATATCCATCTTTCAAAATGCATTGTAACACTGCCATCCTGCTAGCAAGCTGTATTGTGTTAACAGTAATCTGATGGCTTGTTTTTTAACGTAATTGTAAATGAATAAAGTGACTCATGGCGCATTTCCACTGCAGCGGGGTCGCCCCATTTAAGCGTCCCTAAGCGTCCTCGCTCAGGCCTCGGGCTGCCTCGCTGGCCGTCCCAGGCCGTGGCGCATTTCCATTACAGTTTAGGACCTGGGGTAGTTACTATAGCAACGCAGTGTAGGCGGGGCTCCCGTCGAGCTCCCGCTGGATTGTATCATCCCCAATGAGATGTAGGAACGTCGTCACCTCCTCGGTCGACCACGGCGTGCTTTTCTTTGACGTTGCCATTTTTGTAGCTCCTCCGTTTACAAAAATGCTGCAAGCTTGCTTCTAGATATATGCGACGCTAGGGATGATCTTGCGCGCACTTGTGACGATTCTCTCTGACCAATCAGCAGTTGAGAGAGTTGACGTCACTAGTTCAGCCCTGGCCCTGGCCTGAGGGAACCACGATTTTATGGAGCCGGAAAAGAGGGAAAAAGTACCCGCTGGCCGGTACTACGCTATATGGAAAGGCCACCAAAAACTGGCCTGGCCGCTTGTGGACGGTTAAGGACGCTTAAACGGGGCTACCCGCTGCAGTGGAAATGCGCCATGTGTGCCCTGATGATGTCATCTGGTCACATGTGATCCGTTATCCTGCACACAGAGCAGACGAGTTTCTAACAAAGAGCCTCTGTGATGATCTGTTGATGAGAGTAAAGACAAAAGCTCGACCCTAATGAGGACACACTGTCTCTGAGGACAGAGCAGCCATCGTGTTCAGAGCGGTTTAACATGTTGGCATGCTTTATGACTCGCTGAGTTATGGAAGAGTTTGTTGGTGATTGAAGCCGCGACTCATTTCATCTCCTTGATTGTTTTTAACACATATTCATCATTTAGTTTGTTTAATGTCCGAAAGCAGGGAGATTACCCAGCCTTTGTGTGTGTGTGTGTGTGTGTGTGTGTTTCTGTGTGTGTGTGTGTGTGTGTGTGTGTGTGTGTGTGTGTGTGTGTGTGTTTCTGTGTGTGTGTGTGTGTGTGTGTGTGTGTGTGTGTGTGTGTGTGTGTGTGTGTGTTGCAGAGTATAAGGAATGTTTCTCTCTGTACGACCGTCAGCGGCGGGGCAGGATTGAGGGGGGGGGATCTGATCACAGTCATGCGATGCCTCGGGTCGAGCCCCACCCCCGCTGAGGTGAGGAGACACCTGCTGAACCACTCAGGTGAGGAACACGTAAGCCCCGCCCCCAGGAACAGAGATGGCAAAAGTACACATCCTTTACTCAAGTAGAAGTTCAGATACTCAAGTTTAAAAATACTCTGGTGAAAGTAGAAGTACTGACTAAACTTCTTTACTCAAGTGAAAGTAAAGAGCTTTGAAATGTACTTCAGTAAAAAGTACCCATAACTAGCAGCTGCTTTAAAGAGTACCTGACCTCCCTTTATATTAATAGAACAATAATGTCATTGTTAGCTAATGAATGTTTCCATGCTGAACAACGGCAACATGACAACGTTTCCATTGGTCCCTCTTCTTTAGAGAAGACCAGGAAATGATGGATACACGGATCGTGTTCAAATCAATAGGCACGCAATGACTCTAAAGAATAATGATCACGCATCAAACACACATTCAGACTAAAGGAACCAGCTGTTTGGAAAATGAGAGAAGTAGAAAGTACAAGTATTTGTGTTCAACATGTAAGAAGTAGAAAGTACAGGTATTTGAGTTCAACATGTGAGAAGTAGAAAGTACAGGTATTTGGGTTCAACATGTGAGAAGTAGAAAGTACAGGTATTTGAGTTCAACATGTAAGAAGTAGAAAGTACAGGTATTTGTGTTCAACATGTGAGAAGTAGAAAGTACAGGTATTTGTGTTCAACATGTAAGAAGTAGAAAGTACAGGTATTTGAGTTCAACATGTAAGAAGTAGAAAGTACAGGTATTTGAGTTCAACATGTAAGAAGTAGAAAGTACAGGTATTTGTGTTCAACATGTAAGAAGTAGAAAGTACAGGTATTTGAGTTCAACATGTGAGAAGTAGAAAGTACAGGTATTTGAGTTCAACATGTAAGAAGTAGAAAGTACAGGTATTTGTGTTCAACATGTAAGAAGTAGAAAGTACAGGTATTTGAGTTCAACATGAGAGAAGTAGAAAGTACAGGTATTTGAGTTTAACATGTAAGAAGTAGAAAGTACAGGTATTTGAGTTCAACATGAGAGAAGTAGAAAGTACAGGTATTTGGGTTCAACATGTAAGAAGTAGAAAGTACAGGTATTTGGGTTCAACATGTAAGAAGTAGAAAGTACAGGTATTTGGGTTCAACATGTAAGAAGTAGAAAGTACAGGTATTTGTGTTCAACATGTGAGAAGTAGAAAGTACAGGTATTTGAGTTCAACATGAGAGAAGTAGAAAGTACAAGTATTTGTGTTCAACATGTAAGAAGTAGAAAGTACAGGTATTTGTGTTCAACATGTAAGAAGTAGAAAGTACAGGTATTTGTGTTCAACATGTGAGAAGTAAAAAGTACAGGTATTTGAGTTCAACATGAGAGAAGTAGAAAGTACAAGTATTTGTGTTCAACATGTAAGAAGTAGAAAGTACAGGTATTTGTGTTCAACATGTAAGAAGTAGAAAGTACAGGTATTTGGGTTCAACATGTGAGAAGTAGAAAGTACAGGTATTTGTGTTCAACATGTGAGAAGTAGAAAGTACAGGTATTTGTGTTCAACATGTGAGAAGTAGAAAGTACAGGTATTTGTGTTCAACATGTGAGAAGTAGAAAGTACAGGTATTTGAGTTCAACATGTAAGAAGTAGAAAGTACAGGTATTTGAGTTCAACATGTGAGAAGTAGAAAGTACAGGTATTTGAGTTCAACATGTAAGAAGTAGAAAGTACAGGTATTTGAGTTCAACATGTGAGAAGTAGAAAGTACAGGTATTTGTGTTCAACATGTAAGAAGTAGAAAGTACAGGTATTTGAGTTCAACATGTGAGAAGTAGAAAGTACAGGTATTTGTGTTCAACATGTGAGAAGTAGAAAGTACAGGTATTTGAGTTCAACATGTAAGAAGTAGAAAGTACAGGTATTTGAGTTCAACATGTGAGAAGTAGAAAGTACAGGTATTTGAGTTCAACATGTGAGAAGTAGAAAGTACAGGTATTTGTGTTCAACATGTGAGAAGTAGAAAGTACAGGTATTTGTGTTCAACATGTAAGAAGTAGAAAGTACAGGTATTTGTGTTCAACATGTGAGAAGTAGAAAGTACAGGTATTTGGGTTCAACATGTAAGAAGTAGAAAGTACAGGTATTTGAGTTCAACATGTAAGAAGTAGAAAGTACAGGTATTTGTGTTCAACATGTAAGAAGTAGAAAGTACAGGTATTTGTGTTCAACATGTAAGAAGTAGAAAGTACAGGTATTTGAGTTCAACATGTAAGAAGTAGAAAGTACAGGTATTTGAGTTCAACATGTAAGAAGTAGAAAGTACAGGTATTTGTGTTCAACATGTGAGAAGTAGAAAGTACAAGTATTTGGGTTCAACATGTAAGAAGTAGAAAGTACAGGTATTTGGGTTCAACATGTAAGAAGTAGAAAGTACAGGTATTTGGGTTCAACATGTAAGAAGTAGAAAGTACAGGTATTTGTGTTCAACATGTAAGAAGTAGAAAGTACAGGTATTTGTGTTCAACATGTAAGAAGTAGAAAGTACAGGTATTTGGGTTAAACATGTAAGAAGTAGAAAGTACAGGTATTTGAGTTCAACATGTAAGAAGTAGAAAGTACAGGTATTTGTGTTCAACATGTAAGAAGTAGAAAGTACAGGTATTAGTGTTCAACATGTGAGAAGTAGAAAGTACAGGTATTTGAGTTCAACATGTGAGAAGTAGAAAGTATAGGTATTTGAGTTCAACATGTAAGAAGTAGAAAGTACAGGTATTTGGGTTCAACATGTAAGAAGTAGAAAGTACAGGTATTTGGGTTCAACATGTAAGAAGTAGAAAGTACAGGTATTTGTGTTCAACATGTGAGAAGTAGAAAGTACAGGTATTTGAGTTCAACATGTAAGAAGTAGAAAGTACAGGTATTTGGGTTCAACATGTAAGAAGTAGAAAGTACAGGTATTTGTGTTCAACATGTGAGAAGTAGAAAGTACAGGTATTTGAGTTCAACATGAGAGAAGTAGAAAGTACAAGTATTTGTGTTCAACATGTAAGAAGTAGAAAGTACAGGTATTTGTGTTCAACATGTAAGAAGTAGAAAGTACAGGTATTTGTGTTCAACATGTGAGAAGTAAAAAGTACAGGTATTTGAGTTCAACATGAGAGAAGTAGAAAGTACAAGTATTTGTGTTCAACATGTAAGAAGTAGAAAGTACAGGTATTTGTGTTCAACATGTAAGAAGTAGAAAGTACAGGTATTTGTGTTCAACATGTGAGAAGTAAAAAGTACAGGTATTTGAGTTCAACATGAGAGAAGTAGAAAGTACAAGTATTTGTGTTCAACATGTAAGAAGTAGAAAGTACAGGTATTTGTGTTCAACATGTAAGAAGTAGAAAGTACAGGTATTTGTGTTCAACATGTAAGAAGTAGAAAGTACAGGTATTTGAGTTCAACATGTAAGAAGTAGAAAGTACAGGTATTTGTGTTCAACATGTGAGAAGTAGAAAGTACAGGTATTTGTGTTCAACATGTAAGAAGTAGAAAGTACAGGTATTTGTGTTCAACATGTGAGAAGTAGAAAGTACAGGTATTTGGGTTCAACATGTAAGAAGTAGAAAGTACAGGTATTTGTGTTCAACATGTAAGAAGTAGAAAGTACAGGTATTTGAGTTCAACATGTAAGAAGTAGAAAGTACAGGTATTTGAGTTCAACATGTAAGAAGTAGAAAAGTACAGGTATTTGTGTTCAACATGTGAGAAGTAGAAAGTACAAGTATTTGGGTTCAACATGTAAGAAGTAGAAAGTACAGGTATTTGGGTTCAACATGTAAGAAGTAGAAAGTACAGGTATTTGGGTTCACATGTAAGAAGTAGAAAGTACAGGTATTTGTGTGTCAACATGTAAGAAGTAGAAAGTACAGGTATTTGTGTTCAACATGTAAGAAGTAGAAAGTACAGGTATTTGGGTTAAACATGTAAGAAGTAGAAAGTACAGGTATTTGAGTTCAACATGTAAGAAGTAGAAAGTACAGGTATTTGTGTTCAACATGTAAGAAGTAGAAAGTACAGGTATTAGTGTTCAACATGTGAGAAGTAGAAAGTACAGGTATTTGAGTTCAACATGTGAGAAGTAGAAAGTATAGGTATTTGAGTTCAACATGTAAGAAGTAGAAAGTACAGGTATTTGGGTTCAACATGTAAGAAGTAGAAAGTACAGGTATTTGGGTTCAACATGTAAGAAGTAGAAAGTACAGGTATTTGTGTTCAACATGTGAGAAGTAGAAAGTACAGGTATTTGAGTTCAACATGTAAGAAGTAGAAAGTACAGGTATTTGAGTTCAACATGTAAGAAGTAGAAATTACAGGTATTTGGGTTCAACATGTAAGAAGTAGAAAGTACAGGTATTTGTGTTCAACATGTGAGAAGTAGAAAGTACAGGTATTAGTGTTCAACATGTAAGAAGTAGAAAGTACAGGTATTTTAGTTCAACATGTAAGAAGTAGAAAGTACAGGTATTTGAGTTCAACATGTGAGAAGTAGAAAGTACAGGTATTTGGGTTCAAAGTGTAAGAAGTAGAAAGTACAGGTATTTGTGTTCAACATGTAAGAAGTAGAAAGTACAGGTATTTGTGTTCAACATGTAAGAAGTAGAAAGTACAGGTATTTGGGTTCAAAGTGTAAGAAGTAGAAAGTACAGGTATTTGGGTTCAACATGTAAGAAGTAGAAAGTACAGGTATTTGGGTTCAACATGTAAGAAGTAGAAAGTACAGGTATTTGAGTTCAACATGTAAGAAGTAGAAAGTACAGGTATTTGGGTTCAAAGTGTAAGAAGTAGAAAGTACAGGTATTTGTGTTCAACATGTAAGAAGTAGAAAGTACAGGTATTTGGGTTCAACATGTAAGAAGTAGAAAGTACAGGTATTTGAGTTCAACATGTAAGAAGTAGAAAGTACAGGTATTTGGGTTCAACATGTAAGAAGTAGAAAGTACAGGTATTTGGGTTCAACATGTGAGAAGTAGAAAGTACAGGTATTTGAGTTCAACATGTAAGAAGTAGAAAGTACAGGTATTTGGGTTCAACATGTAAGAAGTAGAAAGTACAGGTATTTGAGTTCAACATGTAAGAAGTAGAAAGTACAGGTATTTGGGTTCAACATGTGAGAAGTAGAAAGTACAGGTATTTGAGTTCAACATGTAAGAAGTAGAAAGTACAGGTATTTGGGTTCAACATGTAAGAAGTAGAAAGTACAGGTATTTGAGTTCAACATGTAAGAAGTAGAAAGTACAGGTATTTTAGTTCAACATGTAAGAAGTAGAAAGTACAGGTATTTGTGTTAAAATGTAAGAAGTCAAAGTCGTCAGAAAAATAAGGAGTAAAGTACTGATACCAGAAAGGCAGTATTTGTACTATAATACCCCCCCCCACAGGTACACCTGTTTATAACCAGCTCTCGGTTGATGAGTTGTGTTTAAACTGTCTCCGTGTTATCTGTCTTTACTGCTGTTTGAACAACTCATTAGATTTCCTCTCACCGACGTCCTCATATCCTTTCACCTCAAATCCTTTCCATGTTTCCCGTCATGTCCTGTGTGCTGTGATGGAAACTTCTGGAGCACTGGAGATGAAACTCAGAGAGACGCGGGGAGAGTTGGAACCTACACTGTAACTATGCACGTATGACCAATAAAAGCCTTGAACCTTGAACGTAATAATCAACATTCTTCATCAGCGAGACTAAACAAACATGGACCCTGAATCTAACTACAGCTGTTGTCCATAGGGAAGAGTGTGCGCCAGGGAACCTGCTACGTTCCAGAAAAGAAGGGCCTCTAGATCAGGGGTGCCCAACCTTTTTTCCCAAGAGCCCCCCAAAATGACACCTGTTGGAAGGGCCGCTCCCTCCCACACACACTCACAAGGGGGGGGGGGGGGGGGGGCGCAACAGCGGTAATTAAAGTTTAAAAGTCTCAAAAAGCTACAACTACTGTCACAAACTAGATGAATGTAAAGTATGTTGTTAAAGGAGGATGAAAGCGTAATCAAGGAGCACTATTGGAGTGACTTTGATGGTTATTGAACTCAGGATTCATTCATTTGGATTCCCGCTGTATGAAGAAATTAAAGGACGGCGGCAGTGGAAACAATTCACAAAGGGATTAAACTGTTTAAAACACATGCTCAAAGTAAGCCGGATTTTGCCAATGTGTTTACGTGGATTCAAAAGTCGTAAATAATCAAAATGGAGGAGACCGATCTGATCGAATTAACTGTGACAAATAATCCAACTGAAGCCGGCATGGACAATGACTATGTTTTAAACATGCGCTTATCCAGAAAAGCCCGGTTTGGACACTTTACGGGCAGAAGAAACATTTCTATCAAAGAAACAATTATACATTTTTGTATTTGTATGCCTTTAATAGCTACTAACTTGAATTGTTATTCAAATGAATTAATCAATTATTTTGTATATTGTATTGTAATGTAGAGACAAGGCTTTTAGTGACAATCATGTATTGAGTTACAATTATATGTAAAAAAAAAAAAAAAAAAAAAAAGTCTAAATATGATATTTGGCCTCAAATCATCTGAGGCCTGGCTCCCCCCTGCGATCTTTGGCGCCCCCCCTGCGATCTTTGGCGCCCCCCCCCCCCCCCCCCTGCGATCTTTGGCGCGCCCCCCCCCCCCCCCCCCCCAGGTTGGGAACCACTGCTCTAGATGTCTGAACAATACACTACCTCATGGCAGCGTGTGCTCATAAAGTGGCATCAACAATGATCCCAAGCTCCTGAGAGAGCTAGCAGCAACACACCTTTTTCATTTCTTGTCAGCTTTACTTCAAGGGAATTTCATTAGGGTCGCTGCTTTTACTTGTGCTCAATATTTAATTTAATATATTTGTTATGGTTTATTGTTGTTCTGTGAAGCACTTTGGGCTGCTTTGTGTATGAAAGGTGCTATACGTTATTGTTATTATTATTATGCCATGGGAAGAGAGACATTGAAAGGAGAAAACGATTAACTGCCAAAGGTTGAATACTTTTCAAATGATTCCCCAACAAGTGCAGTAATAATATCTGGATATCTTCCCCTGTCAGACGCAGCTGGAGATCTGGACGTCTCGACCCTCCTCGGCGTGATGCTACTAATAACTGGTGTTGTTCTGTTGTAACGGGCTCAGATTTCTTCAGCACACATTGGTGCAGGTTATCTGTGATTCTGATTCTTTATTTAATAACACAACTTTGGTGAGGAGCTTGATATTTCTTCTTTTCTAACCAGAAGGTGAGAAGTGTGGAGTTTCAATCACAACGTGGTCCTTGGTCTGAAACAGTTGGAGAAACCCTGATGTAGATATACAGTATGTCCCTCTCAGATGCAGGTGGAGATCTGGACTTTGCAGGATATGACCTTGGTGCTCCTTTCACCCATGGATGTTTAATAAGACCTGGATACAGTGTGGGAGGCGGGGTCTCGTTCTTTCCTATGAGAGCATTATTTTATGCTTACCTTTAACCTTTGTGTGCTGTTTGGGTCTGCGGGACCCGTTTTCAGTGTTTACTAGAAGACAATGCATTCAATTTAATTATTTTAACCTGATTTATTTGGGGGGGACCTCACATCCTCTGGTGGGGACCTCACATCCTCTAGGGGGGACTTCACATCCTCTAGGGTGGACCTCACATCCTCTGGGGGGGACCTCACATCCTCTGGGGGGGGCCTCACATCCTCTAGGGGGGACTTCACATCCTCTAGGGTGGACCTCACATCCTCTAGGGTGGACCTCACATCCTCTGCGGGGGGCCTCACATCCTCTAGGGGGGACCTCACATCCTCTGGGGGGGGCCTCACCTCCTCTAGGGGGGACTTCACATCCTCTAGGGTGGACCTCACATCCTCTAGGGTGGACCTCACATCCTCTGGGGGGGGCCTCACATCCTCTAGGGGGGACCTCACATCCTCTGGGGGTTGCCTCACGTCCTCTAGGGGGGGACCTCACCTCCTCTAGGGGGGGACCTCACATCCTCTAGGGGGGTCCTCACATCCTCTAGGGGGGGACCTCACATCTTCTAGGGGGGCCCTCACATCCTCTGGGGGGGACCTCACATCCTCTAGGGGGGACCTCACATCTTCTAGGGGGGTCCTCACATCCTCTAGGGGGGACCTCACATCCTCTAGGGGTGGACCTCACATCCTCTGGGGGGGACCTCACCTCCTCTAGGGGGGGACCTTCACATCCTCTAGGGGGGACCTCACCTCCTCTAGGGGGGGGCCCTCACCTCCTCTAGGGGGGGAACCTCACATCCTCTAGGGGGGACCTCACATCCTCTAGGGGTGGACCTCACATCCTCTGGGGGGGACCTCACCTCCTCTAGGGGGGACTTCACATCCTCTAGGGGGGACCTCACCTCCTCTAGGGGGGGGCCTCACCTCCTCTAGGGGGGGAACCTCACATCCTCTGGGGGGGGCCTCACATCCTCTAGGGGGGACTTTCACATCCTCTAGGGTGGACCTCACATCCTC